>NC_089206.1:16601009-16901009 GCF_963930695.1 Labrus bergylta
ATGTGAGTCTCTGTGTGCTTGTCTGTACTCAACCTAGCACAGGACTGTTGTTGTCGTCTCCAGGAGTCCAGTTGAGGGTGACTGCTCGCCGCTTTGAATCAGTGATCTGGAGGAGGACAGGCGGGTCTGGACGATCTGATGGGGAAATAAAAAAGACCATTACCAAAACTTTATTCTTACTGCAAGTATCCAAGTGACAAGTTAAACTAATGTATATTCAAAAATGTAAATACAAATTTTGCCTTTATGGCTGGTGGTAGGTTTAGTCTAAGATACATGCTGGTATGTGGTCACATGTAAGTGCTATAATCTTACCACACAAAGTGAGGGTGCTGCTGGCTTTAGCCATGTCCAGTTTAGTGATGACCTGACATGTATACACAGCCTCATCATCTGGTCCCACATTTGCTATTATCAGGTCTGGTCCATCAAATGTGTATCTGGGAAATATGGTCATTTTTATTGTCATCTTTCATTTTTATTAACACATTTACCTCATCCTCATTTTTATTTGTCAACATAGAAACCTGTTTATTTGTTGTTTTTTTTTGACAAGGGGAAAACAAATATGAAAGATGTGTTACAGAAAGGTTACCTTGTTAAAGCTCATCTGTAAATACTGCTCCTGGTTTGGTTTGAAGCTTCAGCATAAAATGACAACAACAACATTTTATGGCCAGAATTAGGTCTTACTTTTCATCACTGTGGGACTGAAAGAGCTTCTGTTCATTCTTTCTCCACTGAATTAGTGGAGGGTCCAGTTTTGTGTCAACAAGGGAAACACAGGTGAAGACTGCGGTTTTTCCAGGTTGCAATCTCAGATCCTGTGGAGGTGTAATAATCACTGTCCTGTCTGGAGAAGAAGGGAAGGAGACACACAATGCTGAGTACAAGGTGCATTAAGTACAAACACATCAGCTGCTAAGGTACACAGTGTTTCACTTACTGAGCACTTCTAGCATGACACTGATGGACAAGTTGGTGTTTTGTACAGAGCAGGTGTACATGCCCTCATCGTCGTGAGTGACATTCATGATCTCAAGCCCGCCATTAGTGAGCGGGTTAATTCTGGGATCTGCCAGAAGGGAGGAGGTGCTGCTGCTCTCCCTGGAAAAGACACATATGCACACAAAGACACATATTAAAAACTTGGAAAGCAGAATGAGAACAATAAAGCTTTTTTCAGCCTTTGCAGGTGCTGATGAATTCAACAGTTAAATTGCCTATTTCGCCAGACAGAACAAAGCGTAGTTGGATACAGTCCACATTAATCAAATTCACAGTCACAGCCCAGATGCAACAGCACTTGACTGTTAATTTATGCAGATGAAAAACTACCTACGCAGTTTCCCCTCTTTGAAATCTGTCAAGATGAAAATCCACCAGACATCATACTAGAATATGCAATACAATGCAACAGAACACAATGGAAGAGAGCGAGGTGTTTTCGTGCCTTACCAAATGACTTTAGGTTTAGGAGAGCCAAAGGTGTCACACTCCAGTAAAGCCTTCTGGCCTTCTGTAAATGTGTATGCATTCCCATCCTCAGTTAGGATCTGGGGCGGCAGCTCTGAAACAACAAACATAAAGAGAAATGAAACACACAGAAGTAAAAAACCCAATCAGTTGAATATGTTACATGTACAAAAATAAACACTCACCAATGACATAGATGTTTGTGTTAGTGATGATGGTCCCATGCTTGTTGGAGGCCCGGCACTGGTAAATGGCAGTGTCTCCAAAGTTGACGTCCTTTAGGATTAGAGACCCACTGTTTGTCAGGGTAAGTCGGGAGTCCTTGTTGGTTGCTGTTTAAAAAAACAACCGTCAGATGCTTAGTGTTTGATGCCTTGTGTTGAGATATGGATTTTGAGGTGGATCTACACACTGACCTGAGAGAGGGTTCCCATTGTTGGTCCAGCTGATGATAGGAGAGGGGATGCCATCTGCCTGGCAGTCTAATCTGACAGTCTCACCTGGGGCATACAGCTGACTGACAGGCTCCTTAGTCCAGTAGGGAGCCGCTACAAGGGACATAATATATTTATTCCGATCATTGGAAGGGGAGCATCACATTTTAAAGGGACACAAATTCAAACCTTTGCACAAGACTAATTGAGACTTAATGGTTGAGATTGGTAGGTCACACCCTACATGTAAAATGCTTGCATAAATCTGAAATCTATCAATGCATCAGTGTGTGTGATGTACCTTCCACAGTCACAATGTAAGTGTGTGTGACCTTCCCTTGGGAGTTCTCAGCCATGCACTGGTACTCGCCCCCATCACTCTCAGAGATGTTACTGAAGCGAAGGCGGCGATCGTGCATGTCTTTTACGGTGCGGGATTCAGATAGCTCGCCGTCCTTCCTCAGCCATGACACTTTTGGAGTTGGTCTGAAGAGGAGGAGGGATAGTAGGATGAGGATAAAGGGATGCAACAGTGGTAGGGATGAGTGGATAAGAGAGAGGAGAAAAATAAATGGGGAATGTTGTTTTAATGCAAAATTAAGAAGCCAAGAAAGGAAAAAACATTAAGGGTGAAAAGAGAACAAAGAAATGAAATTAAGAAAGCAGCGTTTGGAGAAGGGGAAATAAAGATATATGATGGAAAGAACAGAGAGTAAGGAGGTAGGAAGAGGAAAGAGTGATGGATAGGAGGCAGGTAAGATTGATTAGAAGGAGTTGCTCGATCATAGTGATTGACTGGGGCAGAAAAACACCAAAACACACACACACACACTCACAGGCCTTGGACGATGCACTCAAGCTCCACTGTCTGGCCCCTGAGAGCATGGTAAACGCTTTGACTTCCAGTAGGTCTCATCATGTGCGGCCTCCTGTTCCGCAGCACAGAGTTGGCTGGAGGAAGAGGCGGAAACATAAAGAGTAAAAAGAAAGATTCATACATATGCATTGGTAATGTGCTGCTGACACAGCAGCCACTTAAGAGACACACACACACACACACACACACACACACACACACACACACACACACACACACATGCAGATGCAGGGTGTGGTTTCGTGTGGAGATGATTTCACCTTTCTAACAACACATCGACTTACAGATTTCCTACACACACACAGAGGTCCCATGTTAACATGTGCTCATCTCTCTGACCTCTAGTTGGGCCACAGATGCTGGCAGCCACATCTCAGTGTGAGCTGCATCTCATTACTGCTGGGCTGAGGAGGTGATGGACCTCCTGCCGCCTGTGGGACTATCTACTGGACACATCACTGCTTTGGTCAGCAACATGCCACCACATGAAGGGGAGGTGACTTATCATTTTCTGTGTGCTAATTTCATCAAAACTATGCTGTATTTTACTCATAAAGTAAGTACGACAGATTCCAAAGTGGTTGTCATTTTGAATGTGTTGATATGCTAAACTTGTTGTGTCATTGTAGCTACATACCCTTCGATTGTTAATTCAAACTATTTCAAACCAGGAAATTGTGCCTTGAAAATGTTCTACACGACTTCTGTCAAGTGTTTCTATGAAGAAATAAATGTGCTTGAAACAGTAAGTCTATTTTATCAGTGCCCTGAGCACCACTGATAAACTGGCAGTAGAAATCTGATAGGCATTTATCGCAAAATCACAAAATATCTACATGCTGAAGAGGAATAGAACTAAAAATATCTTTTGTTATCTAAGTGAGTCTTATAGAAGCAGGACACTCTTCTTTGACCTTCACTTATTATGTGATATGTGTTTATATATACGGTAAATGATTAAATAGCTTGTAATCTTCTTCTTTTGTTTTGCATCTGATGCTGTAAAGGGGGGGGGATTGACCTAGAGGACTTTTAATTGAGATTTTAGCACAATAAAGAGTGATGGGCTAAGTCTAAAGATTAATTTCAGGCCCAGTTAAATCAGTTTGGAGAGTAATTAAGCTACACTTACAGGGGTTGACAGTGAGAGTAATGGGTTCCTTTGCCAGAATGGTGCGCGTTGCCAGGTACTGGACATTGCAGGTGTAGTCCTGCCTGCTGTCTTCTGTTGTCAAATAGGCAAAGTACAAGTTGCCATCCTTTCCCACCACCACCCGCTCACTAAGCTGGATATGGTGTAGCCCTGTTGAGAGTGGGAGAGAGGAAATGAGACGGAGAAGAAGAGAGGCAATGATTACAGACAGTAGCAGCGGAAAAAAAGAGAAACAAAGGAGAGAGAAGAGCAGCTTAGCAGCAGAATAAAGTAGAGAGGGGAACATTGGAGGGAGGCGTAGAGATACAATAGGATGAGAGGAGAAGAAAAATGATTTCTAAAAAAGAGACAGAGAGAACAGGGGCAAGAAAAGACTGCACAATGGAGACAGGAAGACAGGAGACAGGAAGGATGTAATGGAAGGAGATGGAAAGGTAATGTACTCACCCCAGTCCATCCAGTGAATGATGGGCTCCATGGAGCTCTGCGGGGGGTTACACTTCAGGACAATACTGTTTCCCTCCTCAGCCTTCACATTTACCTTTTTTTCTTTCTGTTGGGATGGGGGAGCTACAGGGAGGCAAGTGAGGACAAACACACACCTGTTAGGCTCCCTACACACAAACAAGTGCAAAGCCACCTGTGCAAACATTTTCTGTGTTGTTTGAAGATTATCTGAGGCAATCCACAGAGCAAGACCACTCAAAGAAATGTACACTGGATCAGGTGTGTCCTTTTTTAATCCCTGTTCAAGGATTTGAGGAGAGAAGTGTTCGGTTGTTTTTTCACTTGTATAAGTAGAATGACTTGATTTGTGTTACATATATGTTTGCTCCCCCCTCCTCTCCCTCCCCTCCTCCCCACTGCTAACCCCACAGGAGCTACTGAAGAGTGCTTCACGTGACATCAACTCAAGAGTGTTTCTGGGGAAACTGTTGTCAGGGAAACAGTGAAGGAAAGAGGTCGCCCAGGAGAGAGCCAGTCACACAGGTGGATGGATCCACAGAGGTGCTCTTTAGTTTTGCCTGAGGCCCGCGTGTGTGCAAGTGTGTGTGTGTGTGTGAGTGTATGCTGATTATCATGTTATTGCATGTAATTATGTTCTGGGTGGTGGTACCAGGAATGCTCGCTGTGAGCCTCCATCTGCTAACAAATGTGCTCTCTATAAAGCAGGGCAAAGGAAAGGTTTGAACGCCTTCTCCGCTTACAGCTTTGTAAATTGCTCTGTTGTTGCTGATAAAAACCAACAACAACGCAGCTCATTTCTAATCTGGATCTCGAAGGCATTTACACGAGTGCTACCTCTGAAGCTGAAATCTATAAAAGGCATGAAGCTCCTCTGATGTCATACAGTTTGTATAAAAACAAATCAGAGGAGGTTTGATTCGTTTTTTTAAAACCTAAAAAGGTGTGATTCATCTCAAGGCTGAAGCAAATGATTTAAAATAGTCACTGAAGATGATAAAATGTGAATATTTAAATCATCATTCAGTTATCATTATGTTATGACTCTTCATCACATTTAATCCGTGAATGCTTGACTTGAGGAATAATCGTCTCTCAGCGTGTTCTTACCATCAGTGTTCAGAATGGCCTCGTGAGAGACAGCGGTCCCCAGGTCATTGGATGCATAGCAGACGTATTTGCCTTGGTACTGCTTCAAAGTGTCCATAGTGTAACTGAGTGTGTAGAATGCGGATGAGCCAGAGAGCTCTGACATCTTCAGCTCCGGGTCACTGCCTGGGTCAAACTCCTCTCCATCCTTTGTCCATCGGAAACTTAAGCAAAAACAAAAAAAGTAAGTCACACAGCAGGGAGAGTGTTCGTTTCAAATAGCAAATAAAAATAACTTCCATGTCGTTTACTAAAGTAGTTTTCAATACACACATGTCATTGAATTTGAGGGCACAAATGGTTTGCTGCAAAATGTAGATGTGATGCCGCAGCAGGGCTCACAGGCTTGTGCTGTGTAATTGTGATATTCATCTTTTTCTTGGCAACTGGAACAGTTTTCCACTTCATAGCAGCAAAGACACTCTGGAAAGATTGCTTGAGGGCTTAATGACATTTATCCCTTGTTGAAATGAGAACTCTGACGGGGTGAATCTATGCTCTTGTCTAACACTGCATATAAAGATGTCAGCTGAACAAGGGTAGGGAAGGTCGCTGTCCTCAGACACATCACTAGTGGCTAGACTCCTCTATGACTAATTTAACGTCTTTAGACTTGAAGTGTTAGTGTGGACGTGTGTGTGTGCTTGTTGACTAACATGGGCAAAGGGTTGCCAGTGGCTTCACAGCGCATGACGAGGTCTTCAACACTAAAGACCGTGACAGACTCCGGCTGTGTGGTTATCATTGGAGGCCTTTTCACTGCAAGAATACAAAAAAAGAGTCGCTGATATAAATACCTGAAAAGAAGATATATACATGATGTGGTTTTAATAGATGTACACACATGCACACACTCAGTTCTTGCAATCTTAACATAGTTACATCTGATTTCAGTCTGTGATAACTCCATCTATGACATACACACACATATCATCATGTTGTAGCTCACAGATCTCTTTGGCACAGATAGCTCTCATTCTCATACTTTAACAGCTACCGATAAGTATATTCAGCCAATATCACTTAAAAAGACTCCCCAGAGAAGGAGATGAAATGTAGGCCGAGGAAAGAGTGAAAGTAGGAGAGAAGGCAGAGAAAATGGGTTGAGATGAGAGGAAATTGATATAGCATAATGTAAGAGGGAGAGTTCTACCAAAAGAGATATACAGCACAGTGCACCCTGCAAGGCTGAGAGGGTCTGCGGGGAAATGAAGCAGGGATTTTGAGAGAATAAAAAAAAAAGAAAGACCACCAGAAGAGGTTTCGCTTTCTCTGTCAACACTGTCCATAACAGCCGTAAAGCAAAGGCTCAATAACAGTCTCGTAAAACCATGCATGCTGGGATTTAGTGTGACTACTGTATTGAACCAGCATGTTTGATGCCTTCACATGCTTTATGGCCCACGTCAAGTTTTTACGTTCTGTTTTCAAATACTTATAGACAGAAATTCAAATCTTTTTCTCCATATAGCTTCACTTACTACACACAGGCAGTTTGCAGTGCGAATAGAGGTCGCAGCTTGATTCCTTTTGGGTTGAGTATTTGACTTTAAGGAATAAAGGCAGAGCCCAAGTCAGAGATACATTTACATTATGTAGGTAAATGGGTGTGAGTGTGGGGGAGGGCTGCGGTACATGAGACGCAGGCGGGGGAAATGGGGAGCTGAGCAGGCAGCAGGGATGGATGGAAGTGCTGCAAAGAATGGGAACATGAGAGCAAGTGAGAAACAGAGCAAAAGGAGACAGAAATAGAAAAAAACAAGAGGTAGATTCACTGAGATTCAGAAAAAGACGGATAGGGTGACTGAGGGAATTTAATGAAATAATTCCCAATGATAGGAAATAAGCCCATTTCCTCAGTTGATCAAATTGAAGTTCGGGCTGCAGGCTCAGCTCCATTATTGGCTGAGGAGGAGGAGAGGAGTTAGTGCTTAGTGCTTTAAGTCCTCTTTATTTCCCCGTGTCTTTGATCTGACAGCCCTGCTGCCACCGAACACACAGCGACTCCTCCAATGTCCCTGCTTCTACAGGGACCACACCTAATGGGAGCCACAGGGGCTAAACACACACACTCTATATACGGAAAAAAGTGGACAGGAACATTCTTACAATACAACACTCAAGTCTTCAAATACAAACACACAAGAAAGATAAACCACACTGTGAAAAAGATGCATACGTGATGCATTCGTTTTAGTGCGACAGGAGTTTTACTGTGCTGGATGGATAATCATCTCTTTGGAAAAAATTTAAGTGTTTACAACAAGCTATGCCAGCACCTGCATTAAGACAAATAGACGTCAATAAAGTTGAAAGCACTTACGATCACTTATGTGGTCTATTATTCCACCATGGTGGGCAGAGAAAAGAAACAATGATGGGAAAATGTTTTAGTTACAGTACACAACAAGGATAAAGAGATAGCTATGGCTAAAATAGAGATAGGCTAAACTCTGATAGATAAGTAAAGATAGAGAAAATAAAGGAACAACAGAGCAAGGTAAACATGGATAAATAGCAAGGAAGACGATCGATAGAACGATAGATAGATAGATAGATGTTTCACAGATAATTGAACAACAGTTATGATACATGGAAGATAAAACAGTGTTATGTGTCCTGTAATGGAGTGGCCGCTCTGACACAGATTCTGACGTATCTCCTTTTATTGATCCCCATCAATGTCTCTCATTGACATGGCCAGGGGACACTAATTGAAAGGCAGGGGACATCTTGACCTTTTAAATCTTTGACCTCCTGCTCCTTTCTTCTTCCTCCTCATCATCCTCCCTTCATCCTCCTCAGCCCTCTCACCTCTGTGTCACCTCACCCCTTTGGGGATTACTTTGGTAGATTTATTGCATCTCATCAACATTTATAGGTTAAACGTGCGTGAGTGCATGTGCGTCAATGCATGTGTAATTGCTTGTTTTGTGCACACACTAGAAATATGTGTGGGTGGTGAAGGATTGTGACTCATTTCAAGTAGTCTTAGATAAAGAGTGAACATTAAAGGCCAGCAGTAAAGAACAACATTCTCTTTCTATCTCTCTCTCGCCCTAGTGGAGCTCTGTGGGCAGGCTCACAACAGCCAAGGAGATGATGATCAATTTTCCCGCAGGGCCACGAGCTCAGCTGTATATCTAATGCCCACATATTGCATTGAGGAGGAGGAGGAGGAGGAGAAGGAAGAAGAAATGAGTGAGAAAAAACATTCCTGGATTTCTGTTATATAACTCGATTGTTGATCAAATTACTCCCCAGTTTAATTCTGGTTTGCACTGAGGAAACCAGATCAATAGAGAGACTTATCGATGCAGTATGAGGGGATCAATTACAAAGTAATTAGACACACCAGAGGAACAGATGAGTGCTCACAAAGAAACCTCAGACAGTAGAATTTCGAGCATAATCGTGCAATCCAACCCTGAATATCGAGGTTAGTGGAGGAGAATCACATGTTCACTCCGCTGATTTGCTCTAATTAATCATGATGAAAGATCATTATTAGCCTTCTTTGATGAATCAACAATGTAATTAACACAACAAATAAAACCTTTGATCCCCATTGAAGCATTCAGACATCATTGTTATCAGATGTAGGATATGAATCTGTACTCACAGTTGGGGGGTATGTGTATGGCTGCTCGGCCGGGCTGGGCAGCAAAGGAAAGGAGGAGGAGAAGGAGGTGTGGGAGGAGGTGAGGGGAGCATTGCACCCTACTGCCAACCTGCTGTCGCTGTGTGTGCGGCATTGCTCACTGTCCCATCAAAGTCCCACCTGCTCACACACACGTGCAGTAAAATGCACAGAGAGGGCCACCTCACACACACACACACACACACACACTCTTGCCGAGTAGATGTGAGGCTAGGTTTCTTTTCCTCGGCTTTACCTCAATGTACGTCTTTGGACCCTCCTGTCCTTCCCCCCCTTTTCCTTTTTTTTTTCGCTGTTTCTGTAAGTCAGGTCAACGCCCTCCTGCTGGTCTTCTCGCTGAAAGATAAAAGAGAAAGGGGGGTGAGGGGAGGACAAGAGGAGAAGAGAGAGGGAGCGGGGCCATGTGTCAGAATGGGAGAAAAATTACCCTGTGCCATGTGGTCAAACGTCTTCACAGACCGAGGCATGGAGTTAACACACCAATGATCAGTTAACAATACAACCCCCACCCCCACCAAAAAAAACACCAAAAAAAACACCTGCAATGCCTATCACTGAATCTGTTCGTGTAAAAAAAAAAATTGGTTGATTCCATTTGGTAATTACATGACCGGTGGCCCATATGGAGGGGCCAGTCAACAGGACAGATGGACAGAATACCACAACAAAAAGCTGACCATAGATGCCCAGCACACAGATGGGCTGTAGACAGACACATGCAGATTGATGAAGTGTCAAATCAGATAATAAGCAAGACAGGCACATACAGTAGTTGATAATCAGGTTTAGTCAGGGCACAAAGCAAACAGTGCGTACTGTAACTGAGTGAGAGTGCTGTGATAAGTGTGCGATAAAGATGCTATCGGTCTTGGTGAGTGAGGCAAACCACCCCTGCTAGGAGTCTATCCGTTCTCCATCTGTACCCTTGGATTGGGTCCTTGCCACAACATGCAGGCTGTCCTCCCCCGCGACACCACGTTGCGCAGCCCGCAGACTGTTTACACTATTCAGTATCACACACAAAGAACTGTTACAGCACACCATGATTAAGACGTGCAAGCGAGACAAAAGGAAAAAGGAGATGATAGAGAGACAATGCTTGTTCGACAGCTCTGCAGTAATGGCAGCCTGATTGAAGAGTTTTGGCTCTGTGCACTGCTGTTTGTTGGCAATGCCACAATGGAGTGATGAGTGACCTTGGAGAGTGGGAGAAGGTCAGGGATGAGAGGAGATGAAGATGATGGGGGAAGAGTAGAGGGTAAGAGGAGGGTGGAGAGTGGTGATTATCCATTTTCTTTTGTCCTTTCCATGTTACGCTGTAAAAATGGTATACTGTATTTAAAATATGTACAAAACATTATCTTAGAAAGAGTTACAGGAATGTGGGGTTTGAGTAGAACACACAGAGCCCAATCAGATTTAATTAAAGACCTAACGGAAGCTGAGCTCTTAATAAGGCAGTTTAAACTAACAGCATTAGGATTAAATGAGCCATCACACTAACTTGCTTGCTTTGTACAAAGAACAGCACAACAAGCTTATAGGAGAGGGAGAAGACAGAGGGTTGAAGAGGGTGGAGGATACATAAAGAGGAAAAGTGGGTTTTAGGAAGAGAGCTGAGGAGAGGCAGAAGAAGAGGCAGAGGTGAGGGAGGAGAGAGGCAAAGTGAAGGAGGGAGGGTGGGGGGTGATGGGAGGAATGGAGGGATGAGGAAGGAGGGATCCAGGAGTAGGAGGGATGACAAAGGGTGACAGCTGTGACGCTAATCCTCTCCATCCACTTGCATACATACGCACACATGTGCAAGCTCCTCTAATCAGTGTGCATCACTTGTTCTTTCTCTCTCTCTCTCTTCTTCGGCTCCTTCGTTTCTGATCCTTCTATCAGCTTTTTTAGTGGTTGTTGTTCTCTGGAGACAGGGGGCCAATTACAGTGATCCAGTCTTAAAACAGCCTCTCCAGGATGCCATTAGAGGCAGATGGATGAAGCAGAGCTAGTCAGGGTATTAGTATTGGTGTTAATGTGAATCTGAGGTGGGCGCTTGACTATCAGTACCACCTCCAGAGCGATGGTGTGGCGCAAAGCAGGATGCTGATTAACAGCATAGCACTCTGCCACTTGTCATGTCGCCAATCACAGACAGAAGACATACAGGCACACACATCCAGGGGTCAGACAGAAGAAATCAGTCAGATGAAAGGGTATGGTCCAGTGGGCTTCAGTCAGGTGGCAGACCTCACTAAAGAATATTCCGGTCATGTAGAGGAGGAGCAGTAAAGGGGAACACTATAATGGGTTGGGAGGAGTGTGTAAAGGAGTATCTTTGAGCGAGGGAGAGAGAGAGAGAATGGGAGACAAAGGATGCATGGAAGGTGCCATGTAAAGAGGCAAACCCAGCCACCCACACATGTTGATAGCACACACTGACTTGGCTTGACGAACTAACAAACACATACACAGAAACACTTCCTTGCTGTGGACTCGGCATGGGGCCATGTGGTGCTCCATTATCACAAGGGTGAGGGACACTGACATGGAAGCAGATGCCTGATTTCACGTCTTTGAGCTTAGCTTACTGCTGAGCAGCTGTCAGCGATCCAATCCAAGCCCTGTTACCTGCCTCATTGGACAGGGTCATGGGTCACTCCTTGGCTGCTTGCAGCTGGGCTGAGATGACCCATCAGTGTTTCTGAGTGCTTTTTAAAACTATTATCGCCGCTGGGATGTCAACTGTCGCCATCAAAAGTCATTCAATCACAGGAGATTGTAGAGTGAGCGGCTCTATGTTGAGATTTGAGGGCGTGGTCGTCTGTTATTTTTCTACAAGAAAGCCTGACTGCAGAAAATAAGCCGCCAACTAGCCATGTATTAAACAAACCAAATCCACAGATCAATTTTGCACCTCCTTTAATTATTCATGGATTCATACTTTGAGGCATTTTGCTCACAAAAACATAAATAACTCAAACCTTTGTAGCTTTCATTAGAAGAATTTAATTGCTGCACCATTGTGGTGCATGCCCCCCTTATCATCCATTAGATAGAAGATTACACCCTTCCTTCCTCTGCAAAATGTAGTAATTAGTATTAAGTAGACATGTTGGGCGTTGCCAAGGACTTTCCAGTGCTGAATGGGCTGTCTTATCTATTAGGGGGGAAACAACACACATAGACAAGCCTCTAGAGTCAAATCCTGTTTTGAGTTTCACACAGATTCTGATCCCAATCGTACCAACCGCCCACATATACACAAGAGACTTTTACTGTTTGCTTCTTATCCTCACGTATCTGTGTGAGGAGCTGCGATGTTGATAAATGTAGCGTGATGTATTTTCTCTCAACTCATTGAGTCATGCAAATATGAATTCTGAAAGCTTCTCTGTTACTTACTGATGAGGAGCGCTCCTCTATCGGATTGGTGTGTGAGCGTGTATGTGTGTTTGTGCATGTTCAAACATGTTTGTGGGTCTTGTGTCCTGTCATGCCTTGCTTTTAAATATTAACTACCTCCAGCTGTGAATATGTGTAGGGGGGGGAGGATGCAGGACGGAAGGAAGGGTAGGAGAAAAATAAATGAATACATGCCCCCCTTTACCCCCAACTCTTCCCCCAGGGTGCGTCTGTCTGGTAAAACATCAGGCTGAAAGAAGACGAGGGGAGGACAAGGGAAAGATGGAGTGATTTACAAAGAGAGTACTCACTAAGATAATTGGACTGTTAGGTGTTACAGGAGAGAAGCACTGAGAGATTATAAGGGTCAGTGGAAAAGTGAGCAGGGGATCCTAGAAACAAGGTGATGCTGGTGGGGGGTAGATGATCAGGCCCCCTATAGAGTGAATAATTCATAGAAATCCCCTTCCTGTCGGCACAATTTGCCCTAAATTCACCCAAATTCATAATTCATTCACAACCCTCACCGTACATTTGGTTTGGTCCCAGACAGTTGCTGTCCATCTCTATACCTGGTGTCTTTGCTCCGTCTGTCTGATTGTCTCCTTCTCGCCCTCCCCTCTCCCTCTCCCTGGCAGGGTCATACTTAATGCATGAGCCTGTTGCAGTGAGACAAGTCTCAGACCCACTTTGTCGCTCCTGCAGAAAAATACCACAAACGATGTGAAATAATACCTGTTCCTGCTCAGCGCCACAAAACACGGACGTGTATTTAATCATTCAACGCTATAAGGATTGCATTTCTTACTATCCTTTCTCATATTTTCACAAAGTGTTTCTGCTTAGGAGCCAAACCTTATAATAGGAACTATCCGAGAACGATGGGTACCCATTTTCCTGTCACCTTTATATCACTCGTCTCCTTCCCCTCTCTCAGCCCCCTCCGTATCTGACACTAAAAGCTTTCTTCAATTCCCCTTCGATCACTTTTCAAAGTATATTCCTATTCCCTCGTCCTCTCCCTCTCTTCTCTCTACACTCACCACTTTTTCTCTCTATCAATTCAATAAACTGCTGCAGTAGCACTCTGACTTAGACAATGGGCCACATTTGCAACTTTAAGAAAAAGGGGCTTTACAGCACAGTGAGAAACCAACATCTCAATCATGCTTTTTTTAAAACGGCAAGTAGCATGTGTCTAAGAGGCTCTGATCCACGGTCAACTCAAAATGGAAATTTACCCGCAGGAAAAAAAAGCTGCAGAGCTACACGCTATCTGGATCTTGGTGCGTAGACAGCACATTTATCAATACCACTATTAGCATAAGCACTGTGGGATACTTTGTAACTCCCACTTGTGTCAAAGCAGCAAATTGCACACAATGTTTTCCTATATTTCTATTTTCAGGACCACACCTTACCCTACCCCCTTTGTAGGGTCAAAGGTTAAGGGTTAATATTGGAGTGACACAAAGCTGGAGAAAATAAAGGTTGTCAGAGGAGCTGTGAGGGTTACCGCCCACTCTCTCTCCTTCTTTCTCTCTCTCTCTCTCTCTCTCTCTCTCTCTCTCGCTGGTTGCCATGACAACAGGGTCTCCACACAGCATCCCCCCTTGTACATACAAATTCGGTTATTCACACACATGGACACATACAGGTTTGCGGTATCACTTACGTATGCGCATGCACGTACTGACATTCACTTATTTACTGATGCACATTGAAAGGCTATCCCTCAAAAACAGACACACACACACACACACACACACACACACAAACACAAACACGTACACACACACACATCTATACTACACATACTGAAAGAGACATGTGGACACACAAAACTGAAACTGAGAAAGTGTCCAAGTTTTGCAAAAACAAATACAAAAATAATTTATTGACCTATCAAACTAATTTTTCCCCAAGTTCATTAAAAAATGCCACTCTCTCTCTTTCCTTTGTTTACCAATAAACACTGCAGTCATCCCTCTTATTGCCCAGGCTGCAGGAGCAGCTACCTCTGGTGTGATTTATTTATTGATGTTTTTCCCTTAAGACTCAATGGGAATAGAAGAATAAAAGTGGTGAATTATTCAATAAGAAGGGAGTGGACTCATTAAGACATCCGTGAGGGCTGGAGAAGTAGAAGAGAGGTGGATGGATGAATGAAAGGAGGGATGGTGGAAAGAAAACAGGAGAAGATAAAAAAAAAGCAAGACCTGCGGAAGATCAAACAGGGGTTTGACATCAAGTAGATAGCAAAACGTCTGAAAGAGAGATGTGATGAAAGAACAAAAGTAAAAAGATGGCTTTTCTAAAAGTGAGAAAGAAACACAGATGTGAAGGGAGAGAAATCAGGTTATGGGATCCCTGATTAGTAAAAGCTCTGTAGTGATCAAAAGTAGGGGTGTTATCCTAATGTAACATGGTATCAGATTCCCTGCATGTGTGTGTGTGTGTGTGTGTGTGTGTGTGTGTGTGTGTGTGTGTGTGTGTGTGTGTGTGTGTGTGTGTGTGTGTGTGTGTGTGTGTGTATGTGTTTTGTGCACATAAGCTCATGTGTGTTGCTGTGTGTATCAGTAAAAGATCAGCCCGTGTGTCAGCAGGTCAGCTAATCTCTCCTGTCAGCTAATGGATCCAGCCCTGCAGATGGAGTGCTGCCTCTAGGTCTCTTTGCTTCTAGCTTGTAAGCTGCTGCTCACTTAAGTCCACAATTGATAAGATAATTTGCTTATGGCTTGCCTGTCAGTCAGTTAGTAACAGGAAATTGCTGTATGGCATTGATGAACAAACAGAACAATATGTTTGTTTAAAAAAGTGAATTACCTTTTTAAATGCACAGTTAAATAAGCACAATATGTATACAATATTGAATTTTTTTCCCTTTTCTTTCCAATTCATGTTAACAACATTCAGTAAAAAAGAGATAATAAACAGTCTAATTGGAAAAAGAAACATAAACAACAACAAGGGGACAAATGCTTTCTCTACACAAAATGAGAATCATGTGTTCTGTACATTATAGCATATAAAAACCATCACACACACAAAAGCGCATACTATCAAATACTGCTGTGCTCTTCCCTTTGGGCATCATTTGCTACATTAGCAGCAGCATTGGTTAGATTCTATGCCTGCAGCACAGAGCACAGTAATTATGGACACACCCTTGAGTCAGGCAGGAGATATAAGATGTGATGCATGCAAACACCTCCCATTCTCAATCAGCGTCCTCACAGGAACATCGTTATGCGCTACATGTGCAGAAGGTACATGCAATGTGAACACATGCTCATGATCCCGTCTTTATGGCAGAATGGTACAGTGTTCATACACTACAAAGTTAATGGGGTTTGCTCGCGTAAATAGGAGCAATCATGACATTCTGAAATTACGTGGAAGAGCTATTAGGAGTGACCTTCCCTCTCTCTCTCTCTCTCTCTCTCCTCCCTGCCTCCTTTTATGTCTCCTGCTACGTCCTACACTCCCTGCTTCCTCGTCTCTTTATCTCACACAGTCAGCCTCTCCCTTTTTCTCCAGCTCCTCTACAGCAAGCAGCCTTGCTGATGTTTTTTTTTTCTTTTCTTATTCAGACATGAGTTGTGACCTTCACTGCCACTTTCTTCCCTCCCTCTACCTTTATGAAGATATTTATGGTGTTTGGGAAAAGGAGCTCAGAGGAGATCCTCAAGTAAACGTGTTGTGTGCCGTGATTCATCCCTTCGCAAAAGAAAATTAGAGGAGATCAGACTGGTGGAAAAAGAGGTTTTTATGTGAGTGCGCTGGTAAAGCCTTTTGGGATCAAATTGGAGCCATGCAGCCCAGTAAAAAAGGAGCTGACATCAGTAGAGTATCTGACAGTGTTATCCCTGGAACCAGATGCTGCAATTAAACACTGTTGGAGATGGCAAACACGCTATAACAACATAAACAGTATGAAACATATAGAAAATCAGCCACTGAAGAAGCTGCTTGTATAGCAATACAACAGCATTTATGTCAAAAATGAAAAGCATACTGGTCAGATTGTAATTCAGTCAGCCATGCAAACATTATTAATCAGCGGAAAAAATATATGAGCCTTGTAATACTAAAGTAGAGTAAAGAGAAACAATTAATGTTATTCTGATAAGCGTCAGATGTGAAAATGAGCATATGTGTGCACTTGTGTGTGTGTGGATGCATCAAGTGGAGTGTGCTGGTAGTGTGGTTGGTTTGTGTTGGCTGTTGCAGGTAGTGATGTCTAAGGAGGGGCTGTGCACTCAGTCATTCAGCAGACAGAGAGAAGGAGGAGGGAGTGGTCCCATGGGTCAGGTGATAAGTGACCCATATAGCAGTAGAGGACACAGCTGCCTGCGGCTCATGTGACACGCAAGGACACTGGTCGTCTACCTTGGGAGAATCAGCACGCCACACCCTGAGGAGATGGGCGGAGTGTGTATGTGTGACCTACAACCTCCACCCCAACAGGTTTTATACTAATAAATATCATGTCCCATAGAAAAGAAGTGGAAGAAAAATCATATAATCATATTTGCTTAAACTTTATAGTTTTACTTTAATGAGATTGTTATGTCCAGTTTGGTAATTAACCAAAGATTTGTTGTTTTCATGATTTTTTTTTTTTTTTTAAAACAAGGTATTTTGGGGCCTGAGCTTCCTTGCAGACAGCTGCTTGCTCAGAGTAAGAAACAATTGTCAAGGTCTCCTTAGGATGGATGTAATCCTGTCTTTTAAACCACTTCAGGGAAATGAGCTGTTGGCAGGGCAAGGTCACACATAGTGATTTGCTAACACATTTGCATGGAAGAGCCCCAGTGGCTCAACGACTGTGGGGAAGTGGCTTGCTTCTTTCTTTTTTTTCTGACCTGACACCGGGCTTTTTGAGACACATGAATAACAGAAAATGGACAAAATATATAACACTATTTTTCAGTAAACACAGCAATGCAAAAAATATATATATATATATATATATAAACAACCAAATGTTGCAAGTTAACCGTCAAGATATGAACAACTTCAGCATAACAGCTCACCGGTCCTTGTGATTTATATCATAGAAATGATTAACCAGGTCGAACAACAGCTACTTGGCAATCACATTAACTTTGTTAAAAGTTGCAGAAGCAGCACATCCCCTTAAGTGCTCCTCGTCTAATCAAATACAAGGTCTTCTGGGGATGAGGAAGGAGATACATAGCCCCTAAACAGCTAGGAAATGTCTATTGAGTGGAAACAGAGTGGAAAAATAATGGGCTGTGTGTAAATGAAAAGGAGCAGAGAAGGAGTAAGGAGAATACAATGTTGTAGCCCTCCTAAAATAGTCTAGTCTCTTAGGTGTAGATTAATAAAAATCATGATCACAGACCCATAAACTGTGGACCAAATCCATGTATCTCTTTCTTCTAATGGGGAACATCGAAAACCACAATGAAAAACTGCTTACGTCCTGAATAAGAAATGGTATTGATTTATTTGTTGTCCAATATGTAAATCTTTAATTATTCCTGCTGTGCTGCAATTTGCTGCATTGTTTTTATGCTTCACAGTCTCTCAACAGAGTGATGAAAAGCAAGTGTTTGAGCTTCATGTTTTTTTTTTTAATGTTGCATAACCTCTAACATCGGAGTTCACAATATTCAAGTTGTGGTGAATTTGTTTAAAGGTAAGAAATATTCAGCTTTACCTTAGAAAACTGGCATCCCCTTAAATAAAACACCACTTATTGATCACAGGAAACATTTTTGGTGTAAATATATTCAACAGAACTGCAGACTTAAGATATGCTTTTCTATACCGCAGTTCTATCCACTATGTTTTTCTTTCTTTTTTTAAGAAAGAAAATGGTTATATAAGTGTGCGACACTAGCTCAGGAAGCTGCTTCTTGTCTCTCCATCATCTTGTTCCTGCTGCTCTCATATCTCTGTGTCATCAACACACACAGGAAAACAGCAGCGTTCAGGTATGTCAAACTCAAACGCACGTCGCTCAAACCTGCACTACCCAAAACACACACAGGCACGTAGCAGCAGACAGCACAGGTTGGTTTAGTTAATTGTCTGGCAAGACAAGTCAGTTTGAGGGAATTTGCCTGCCATTCAAATCAGTCTGAGTGAGAATAAAAGACAGCTAAAAGATATGAAACAGGGTTTGCTTGGTGATAAGGCTACTGAGCTTTATACATGATCTCAAGCTTATTGCTATTCTCCACCTGTGTGCACGCTTGTGTGTTTGTTGTGTGGGAAGGTGAGAGTGTGTGTTTGCTTAGGGTGTGACAGGTCAAAATGTTTATGCAGCATCCGGGCCTTTAGGTGTCAATACCCCTGCCTCTCATTACTTTTCACACCCTGCTATCACCATGACAACCTCCTGACTCCAGCTCAGCCGCACACAGAAGATATTTCCCTCCCCTCCCCCTTCTACATGTTCATCCTCTTCACCCCATCCCCCCATACCCCCTCTCTCTCTCTCTCTCTCTCTCTCTCTCCTCTCTCTCTCTCTCTCCTCTCTCTCTCTCTCTCTCTCTCTCTCCCTCTCTCTCTCTCTCTCTCTCTCTCTCTCATCCATCTGAACTTTATAGTCTCTACCTTCATCTCCTGTCTCCTGAGTCCCCATCTCTGACTCTCAACAGTTCCCTCTGTTATGTCTACATGCTACCAACACTTGAAAGACTTCCCACTTCCTGACTGTCATCTTTGCAGAAAGTCTGTTATTTACGCTCCTCTATCTCTTTCACGTCACTTCTCTATTCCCTGCTCCCTGCTGATGCCTTTCACTCTTTATATCAGTATGAAACTTTCCCCTTTTCTCTCCATGAACTCCTTCACCCCATACTCCCCTTCCTCCTAGTTTTTTTTATCCTCCTTGGAGCACTGTCTTCCATGTGTGCTGCACTACATCTTCATTACATCTGCCAAACCAAAATCATACACAATGCAATTACAGGTAGCATTCTATCAACTCCTGCCATCAAGTTGGATCAAGCCTGAGAGAGACCTTCCAGTCCAAGGGGAAATTTGCAGTGTGGCACAACATCGATGCAATCCCTCGACCTCTAAGTGGCTGACTAACTCCCATCACATCTGTTATCATTATCATCGGCAAACCATTTCTGCTCCGTAACTAACTCCAATCATTACCAATGGAGTCCGCAGTGGAGATCTATGTGAGGCGGAGCCGCTCATGCTCTCCAACAGAGGAGGGCCAAGCTCCATCAAAGGCTGCTGCGTTATCTCAGGCCCACAGCCTCAGCTCTGCTTTAGAGACCCCCGTCTCTGCAAATCCTCCTCCCTACGTCTCTACACAGCCTGTCCACGCACCAGTGTGTAGTGGTGCAAAGAGATCAAGGATGTGACATTTTCCGGAACTCGCAGCAATTTTCAGCGAGTCGCAAAAATGAAAGGGAGTAAACAGACAACCTGTTCTGTCCCGCCTGTGTTTGTAGCTGTCTGTGTGTGCATCATCTCCCGCCAGGCAGTTAAAGCAAGTGACAAATATATCTGGTGTTATTTTATCTTTTCCAGGAGGCAGACAGAGTGAGTAAGCAGAAAGAAGAGAAGATGCAGTTTTTGTCTGTCTTCTATATATGAATAAATACACTCTGCTCCCCCCTCCTCTTGCATCATCTTTTCTTTCCCCCCCCCCTCACTTCCTCCTGCAGTATTGCTCACTGAAGCCCCAGATGTGGCCACATCTTCCCCTCACTCTCTCGTATCTCTTTTTCTTCCAGTTTTGCTTCAGTTATGAGAGATGACAGGCGGGATTCCACCAAAGTTCAAGCCAGAGAAAGAGAGTGGGAGAGGGAAAAAAATAGAAAGAAGAAAGGAGAGGGGCCACAGGGATGTAGTGGAAGTTTGGTGACCTTTCCCTGTGGCTAAACAACCGGTGGCTGGGCTTTTCATAGAGTTAGACCAACAAGGTCTGACATTCCGAAACCGGGACTGTACACACACATTACCAAGATGCTCGCGGCAAGAAGTGGATACTCCCACACTTTAATGCATGAGCCACAAAACACACAGAAACACACCTTCACAAGGAGAAAATAGAACAATGGCATCATCCTGGAACATTAAATCCCCAGCCATAGTTGCAGATATCTAATTCATCGCCATCCCATGATAGCATGGCTTAAAACAAGCTGATCCTGCTGGTTTTTATATGGGACACCCACAGCATGTCAGCATCTCCTCCTGTCATGCAGAACCGCTAGCCGAACAAACCCAGATTTAGCAAGACAACATTTCCAAGCACTTCAGACACTTTTTACATGATGCGAACTGAAAGGAAAAACCAGCTTTTTTCTGACACTTGCGGAGGTGGATGGGTCCTCCACAGACAAGCCAGGAGGGCCGACTCAGTGCGGATAAAAGTGTATACGAATGCCAGGAAGCTAGTAACAGCCCTGTCACTAACGTTTACCGTTGGATTGTTTGCCCCCCCGTCCGAAACACAGGTTGGTCAAAACAGCGTTCACCACACAGTCATAAATAAAACAGAGACTGTCTGGACTGCTGAGAGAAGATAGGCGGAGGGAGGGATGAAAAGATAGAGGGATTTTAGAGAGAAGGAGGGCAAAATAAGAATTATGAGTGTCTATAAAGATTGATGATATATGAAAGCTATTGAGTATGAAGGCATCACACCTATTTTATCCTGTCAGTTTAGTCTGTAGCCACTTCTACTATTTATGTTTGGGGTTGTGTTGCTCTTATTTAATAACAGGCTCACTAAGCACACCGCCGCATGATTGTGTGAGTGTGTGTGTGTGTGTGTGTGTGTGTGTGTATGTGTGCATGGGAATGTGTGTTTGTGCGTGGGTGTGTACTTGGCAGGTGTGCATCTGCCACTGCACACACTGACATTTCAATCGCTACAGGATCTCTGTCGTTTACCCTCCAACCCCGTGCTCTCTGCTCCCCGTATCTTTCTTTCCTCATCTTCCCACTTTGTCCTCCAATCTTACCCTCCACACTCTCACACTTCCTGCTCGTCGCCCTGAGCAGGATCACACTTTCATGTTACAATCAATATATTTAAAGGCCTGGTAATAATAATGCTCTTCCTTTCTCTTCCTGTATTTCACTCTCTCCTGCTTCCCCTGCCACCATTTTCTCTGTAAGGCCTGCAGGATGAGGTCTTTGCTTACGTGTATAATTACCTCCTTAAACTTGTTAACAATGTCCAGGCCCTCTGTCTGTTCTCTGCAGTCTCTCTTTATCTCCATGTGGCATTATTTCTTCCACTCGTCTTTTCTCCATTCATCTCCCTCTTTCCCCTGATGTGACATCTGCACCCCTGAATAAATCTGTTTTCCCTCCGTGTTGCTCCTGTGTTTCCTCCAGGGGATTGCGCCTTTTATCTTTTCCCCATATTAACAAGACGCCTCACCCCATGTCTCCTTATCGTTTCCTGCTCTATCAGTAAGCCCTCTCCTCGGCACCAATGTTTCAACAAATTATTACAAAAGCGGCAACGCGACACATAGCCCTGTAAGTTTGGCCACATAAACACGATCAATGTTTCCAACAGTGCAGCAAGGCATGATGTCTGATGCAAACAGACATTTTATAGCTAAATATAGAGGCTCGGTATTGCAGCTCGGGAATTGTGGGAGACTCTCTGTACTGCCATGCCCAATTACCTCTGATCAATTCAGAGAGCAAACTCAAACAACTCGAACACCAACCTTTTTCAGGAACGCAGTCTGCATTAAGGAGAGGCTAACAAGGACAAATTCACAGACATCCACCGTTTTAAGGTAGAACTTATGTAAGAGGCTGGAATGGCCTAATTCTCTAAGGCTATGAGCAGATAAAAGAGAGGGATGTAGGCCATAAATGAAAAAAAAAGCAGAATAAGTTGCCAACGTCTTTGTGCAAAGTCTCCTTTATATGTAAATTATTTGCAACTTGTCCAAATAAATATAATGAGATGGGGAGTCATCCCAAAATACATCAGGCTGAGGACTCAATGTTCATTTCCTCCTACCCATAAATAATAAAAACGGAAAAGGGGAGAAGTATAGAGCTATTATTGATGCAAAACTATTCTCAAATGCGTAAATTGGTCCGTAAATTGGTTCACACACATAAATACCACATGCAAGGCCAATGATTGCAGTCATCACTATGGTGATATCATGGAAGCAACAGGCTATAATAATATTGGTGTGTGTGTGTGTGTGTGTGTTTGTGTGTGTGTGTGTGTGTGTGTGTGTGTGTGTGTGTGTGTGTGTGTGTGTGTGTGTGTGTGTGTGTGAGTGTGTGTGCGTGGCTCAAAAGGCAGATTTTTTGGCTTTATTAAAGTTGTTTCTCTGGCCCTGAATTCAATGAGAAAATGTAATACATTTCAAGCTCATGTAAACACGACTTTTGTTACTCATAAACAACAAACTTGAAGAGATCCCTTCTCTAAACTCTATCAGTCTCCTTTTTTGTCTCTGACATTTATTTAATCCCTGACATTTTCTTCCTGAATCTCTCTCCTGCTGCTTATAATCAATGTTCTTCCCTGTGTTCTTTTTTTCTTTTTACACTCCCTCTTTGTCTCCATCCCTCTTGTCTAGCATTACCCTGTTTTAACCTTGCTCGCCCCTCCTCTGCTCTCCTCCAGCCAGCAGTCTGCATGCATGTGGTGGGTGTAGTGTGTAATAGGATGGCACAGTAGGTGAGATTAAATTAGGCCAGTGTATGGGGATTACAACCCACTCAAAACCTGATCTCCTCCTACTCTCTGTAATCCAGCCCTAATGAATATATCATGGCTGACACAGCAGATAATGTGCCGAAGAGAGAACACAGTCACAACATCACCAAGATATGCAGACGAGACAAAAACAGACAGACTGTTTACTTACATCACCTGCAGTACTGGAAGATGTGGGGTCTGTTCAAGTGTTTCATGCCCCATTTATTTCTGTTGTAGTTCATTCAAATGAGGTTTATGAGGGGGGAACCAAGTGAAACAAAAATCAATGTATTTCAATGTAAACTCTCTAAATAGATAGGCATTTAAATTGATTCAAAACCACAATGTGTTTCACAACCCAGGAACTGATGTATTTCCCTCAATCATTGTCAAGCAGTCACATCTAATTCAGTGCACTTGCTCTGATGACTCACAGTTGTTTTCTTTCTTGACTACGCATCTTTTTCCTGCAACATACACAACACTGCTCCCAAACTCGTCATGGTAATTTACAGATTTAAGTTATCTACATTTGGAGCACACATACACCAAGTTGGATTTTGAAGTTCTATCTTTATTCATAAACTCTTGGGTATGTTTCCTTGACGCTTGGAATGTTTGGATGTGCACCCGCATAAGCCTCGACGTTGCAATCCACTCGAAGCTTTCATGAAGCAAACAAGAACTTGTCAACTAGTTGACAGTGTTTATGCCTCACTGCCAGAATGAAGGATAAACGTCTATCAAGACAACTTCACCAACTTTGGTCAAACAGGGACTTGCAGCTTTTACTCAAGACATTCATATTCTCATATACTACCTTTGAAACAGATGCAGCCACATGCATAAAAAAGTGGATGAAAATTGTTATTCATCCCCCCCCCCCAGCTTAAGTATTAAAAGGGGAAAATGGGATAAGATGAAAGTCATGCAAAGGACACTCAGAAGCACTGTCGAGGGGGAACTGACATGAAAAGATTACACTCCAACAGTAGTAAAAAAGCTCTCTCCAAAGTTGAGAGGAACAGCATGATGTAACCTAAAGCAAAGCAGCACTGCTGAAGTAGCCGGCAGTACTGGGATACATCATGCCTTCAAGTTTTATTAAAAATTCATCCGGCCTCTCTGCAACAAATCAATAAATTAGTAAACCAATGCTGTCATGTCCCATTATGCATTAGTACAATAACATAGAATTCTACTATAGTTAATTGTCTATAGTATGCAATACAACCAGAGGCTGTTTGCTGCTGCAGCTTTATTCAGTTAACAATTATTATGGTATGTATTATACTGTGTCATCATATCTGTAATGTTATGTGATTTTATGACACTGAATGCAAAACATCTCCATTACACTGTATGTGTAAAGGCTCAGTTAAGGACAGGAGTTTAGAATAAGCAAACATTACACACTCTGGTGTCCAAAACATCAGTTTTTTACATGCGCTGCACTGGAACTACGCCAAAATTGTACCACCCCTATCAAATTAAATAAATGAGGCACTCTTAAGATTAAGTCAATAATAATTGACTCAAAGTTACTCTTAATATTTCTGTTTAGAAGAAACTTTTTTGCATAATGTCATTTAACTGAAAGCAGTTCAACTAAGACATCCGTACAATAGTTTACGATGTAGCCCTCAGACATTGGACATCATCTTTAACAAATGAGAGCCAATAAGCCAACAGTGGCAGTCTATGTTATGTACAGTCCATTCATTTATAGCAGCATCTCATACTGGACACTCCTCATGATAAAACACACACACACACAATAGCACACAGCATCATCTTTGACGATCAACAGAACACTTCACTGATGCGCACAGAGGGTCATTTAAGTCCATTTATAGTCACTGATGTGGAATAAGAGGCCTCTTTGATAGAGCTGACTGTAGTCCGGATGGAGTGACACGGAGGGGAATTCTCTGTTTCACTAAGACAAAGACATCATTTTGAAGAAGAGAGAAAAAGGGATAAGGGCCGCATAAAGGAGGGACAGAGAAGGTCAGACATGGAGTTTTATATCTCCCCTTATTCATATTAAACTTCAGTTTTATCACTCTTTCTCCAGTCTGGTTCTTCATTTTAAATGATAAGCATTGAAGAAATTAAATTCACAAGATTGAATTTTAATAAAAAAAATGTGCTATTTCCTCATTTAAAAATATATTTCGACAATAACTGAGGCCTCCAGTTTTATTATTGGTTTTGGCAGTAATTAATTTCTCTCCAGGTTTCAAATAATAACCACTATGGGGTTCCAGTTTTGTAATTTTATCTGCCAATATCTTGTTTGTTTCCCAGGGGAGTTCTACAATTTCTCCTCTCTCATACCATCACTTCTGAGAGCTGTAATAAGGTAATTCACTCTGCCAAATTAGATTCATTTCCATACATGACGCCTCTGTTTGTGCCTTGGTCTCCATCACAGGTTCAATTGAATAATAGGGTTGGATTTACGAACCTTTGTCTAAGAGCCTCTTCCTGGGAAGGCTAATGGGAGCCACAGTCATTATTTTGATTAAGACCCCGATGTGGGTTTCTCTGTCCACCACTGGATGAATACTGATATGCAAGAGAAACCAAAGAAGTGTGTGGCAGGTAGAGTAGAAAGAAGGACAGAGACACAGATGCAGGAAATGGAAAATGGATAACTGAGGTTGAAAGGTTTGCACAAGCTGGCTGAGAAGAGAGAACAGGACTCCAAAGAGATGACTGGAACAAGGTGGTTCAGAGAAATTGCCGTGACAATCCTCTCCAGCTTTATCTCGTCTTCCTTAACAGCTTTTATCTTTCAGCAATCTCTGTAACACCCTGCTGCCTTTGAAATCAATCCTTTCCATCTTTAAGTTTTCCTCCCTGCGCCTGCCTCATTTCACCTCTGCAAATTTCACCCTCCCCTCCTTGCTGGCCCCCTTCCCTCCTATTCAATTCTACATAATCATTTACCCGTGGCTGGCCTGTCAATCCATCTGACCCTAAGCTCCCCTAAATCACCACAATGTATTCTCCACCAAACCCTGACAGCATGTTGACACGATCCCCCACTTGACACCCAGTGGGCCGACTCCCATCTGCGTAGCCTAAATCAAACAGCTTCCAAGCTGCAACTGGGAAGGATGTGTTTGTGTGTGTGTGTGTGTGTGTGTGTGTGTGTGTGTGTGTGTGTGTGTGTCTGTTGGGGAGTGAACGGGAGTCTCTATACCGGCAGCATCTTGAAGGTGCACATGCAACCGCACTCTCACATGTGCAAGCCATCAAAAAGACTCTCACACACACACGCGCACTGGGGGATAGCTCGAAGGAGTTCACTCACAAGCCTTTAGATCTGTGTTTGTGAGTCTCTAACTTTACAATTTTTATTCTCAAAGGAGGATGAAAAGAAAACCAGATGAAAGTTATTGTTGACACTTCAGTCTGAGAGATAGTTCTCTCGCTTAACCCTTATTTTACCCCGTTGTCGCTTCACAGCTGAATCCCCACAAAGTTGTGAGTGCGCTCTTTGATCAGCAGCAGACGCCTAAGTAATCAGGCCATGGAGGCAACATTAGAGAATCTTTAATTTGGCGCAGTGCAACAGGATCTCTGCAGTGTTTATTTACAGAGTGTTTGTTTGTGTGTGTGTGTGTGTTCCGTAAGTGGTGCCTGCCTATACAGATGTGGTTCTGTGAGTGTGTGTTTAGTGAGCAGGATGACAGGCGAGGTGCCCTGAGGCTGTAACAGGTTGCTACGAAGCGAAGGGCCAGTGCAGCACTGCTTCTCCCTGGAGTTTCTTCGTTTTACTGGCAGATTGAGTGTGGATCATTCCTCTCCTCCTACACACACATCAGCTCTCCACTTCAACTGCTTGACTTAAGGCATTTGGCAAAAGGCCAGCATTAATATGTGGTTATACATTGCAGTGCTTTTCCCTGACAATACTCTTCGATTGTCATTATCATTATCTGTAAATAAAATGTGAAGAATTCCTCCTTGCCACCTTTCTTTTCTGCGGTTCTTTCATTAGCTTGAGCCCATCCTCCCTCGTGACCTTGCCCGTTTCTACATCCTAGTTGATCCCTCCTTCTCTCGCTGCTCTCTATAGCAATGAAAGGATGCAAAGTGCTTTGCCTTTTCAAAAGGAAGTCCACCGTCCCGTCTTTTATCTTTTTTGCATTGCTTACACTAACCTCCCCTGCCGCCCCTGTCTTTTCATCACCATTACTCGTTTCTCTGTCATCCTCTCCTCACATAAATCCCTGATTCCATCCATCTCTTTGATGGAACAGCTCAATTAACCGGCCAGCATTGGAGGGGAGATTACATTCTGCACCAAACTGTAGAAAAGGTAATCATACCGTCCGAATGTAGCCACCTACACTTACAACATCATCCCTGCTACAGCAGCACAAACAAAAACAATGTCTAGAGATTTGGCTGCCACTGCCATACAGACCTAACTGCATTAAATAGTATGATAATGTGACCAGCAGTGGGTCTCTGGAGCATTGCTGCCCCGGAGAGGAAGCACACGCACATACACATTCATACACATTCTCGTTCATTCCAACACGCCCTTTTGAGCAGCAGCTGTATCTCGATCTATTGTGTGAATGTGTGCAGTGCAGTGTGTTTATGGATATTGTACAGATGGTAACAAGTCATTGTCAGGCACAATGCTGTCCCTCCCCTGTAGTCCCTTGACTGGGTTCATCTGGGACAGGCTGCAGGCTACTCACGCATTGAGCGAGGAAAAAGAGAGAATGAAGGTCTAAGACACCACCAGCACATACTAAGTTCACATGATGGAAACTGATATGTATGATATATCAATGATGACACAGATTTTTTAGGTTTTGAGCATGTTATGAGTAAATGCACAGAGATATACATACCAACAATACACAAGTCATGCACAGACAACCTACAGCCAAAAAAAGCTCACAGCCTTTAGCTGCTGCCTCTGGCAATACAGTAATACATCATTAACACAACCAGTAGAACATTGTCATTTTCTGCCATAGGGTGGAACAGATGTGTAACAGGCCACAGAGGATGACAGCAGGCAGCTGTGTGGCAAAGAGCCAGGTGAGCCTCTCCTTTACATGGGCACACCTCTAGTCTGCCGGGAGCACAGCCCCACCCTTATTTTCACCTCCCCTGATATCTCTTTCCGTATTAATCTCTCTCTCTCTCTCTGTCTCCTGTTGATAACTGAATTTATATTTCTTCCTTTCCCTCTTCCTGTTCTTTTCAGATTCCTACACCTCTACCCTCCAAGGTCTGTAGTTTCAGGTTACTCAGCTTCATCATTGCCCTCACTAAAGAGACGCACAGCAGCCGCAGGAGATAAGATTGGTAGACTAGAAAATTGTAGTCTGCTCTGCTGTGCTGTTCACCATACAGCTGAGTTTCATCTTCCTCATCAATGAAAATCACAGCAGCAAATGCCCATGCAATCATGGGCAGTTGTTAACATTAAGCCACAGAGCTAATAGCTGGGGGAGGGGAAAGTGCAGAGAGAAACTCATTTTAATATTAAGCAAAGACTTTGTCTGGGTAATTAGCCTCGGTTGGCAGAAAAATATACAAATGGACGGTGAAGGAGCAGATTGAAGAATAGTTGCATTAAAAAAAAAATCACATTTTATAAGAAATCGTGAAGAAGGGCTATCAGTACAAATTTGCCATAAATCGATAGTTTAATGATTAAATTACAGTTCACTAGATTTAGCAGGATATAAAAAAAATAAGAGTGACATAAATGATTTGATGTAAAAATCTAAAATAGCTCTTTGAAAAGGCACAAATAAAACAATAAACAACGTCAGAGTATTATTTTGATCTAACCCATAAATTGATCAGCATGTGGTGCACGGCACTGCTGTACATCTAATATGAATATCATAGGAGACCCTGTTGCATGCAATGCAAGGATTCTTCCATCTGCAAGATGAATACAGAAAAACAAAGAAGTCCAGATATCCAAGAGTAATCAATTCCAACAGGTTATCCATGAAACCTGTTTGTAATACCTCAAAATGTGCTTGCTTTATAGTTGATTGTGCTACAGTATGAAGAGTTCAACACAACATTCACAATCGTTGAAATAAAATAAGAGTTTTAACATTTGTCTAATCACCATTTTTTTTGCAAACTAAGTCCATTAAAATAGCTGCTAAATTATAGTTTTTATAAACACAAGATCTGCTGGAAAACAGATACATTGCCAGAAACTGTTAATCAAGGAGCGGTTCAATAGATTTACTTAAACCAGACAGTCATCTTTTAATGTCAGTGGAAAATGAGGCAAAGGTGTGATTTCATAACAAGCCACCTCCACCTAACAGGCTAATTAATCTCCCCACGAGCTCTAATTCTGTTTAACGGACAAGCTGTTCCTTTGAGCCCAAAAAAAAAAATCCTCTTACCTTCACAGGGATGCTTTTTTTCTTCTGGCAAATCCTGGTGTCTTTTCCCCTCCTCTCTCTTCCTTATCTACCTTCGTCTTTTCCTACTCTTCTCTCTGAAATTGATTGTGCACCTCTCTTCTCTGCTGATGCTGCAGTGATAGAAAAACACACCCTCCTTCGGCCGCGTTCTCTCTCTCCCTCCCAGACTCTCATTGGTTGCCTGTTAGAGGTGACATCACCCCTCTTCACTGCCTGCCTCCTTCTCTCCTCCTCTGTTCCCTCCCTCCCCTCTCTCTGTCTGTCTCTCTCTTTCTCTCTCACACCTTACTCCGCTGTGGATTCTGACCATTCCTTTATTGTATGCCCCTCCTTCCTGCCCTCTACCTATTCTCTCTGTCCTCTTCTTCCTCCCACTGCATACAGTGTGGATTAGTAGGTCTTCCTGCTTGTATTCAGCCATGCAGTGCTAAGCATAATGATGCATCCTATAGACTACATTAGACCACATGGCCTTTGGCCCTCAAGCATTTCTTCTTCTCTCATTCTGCACCAAACAGACTACAAAGGTGAAATTATGACGGTTTGAGTTCTTTTGTTAATATTCTCTGCGCTCCACTGGGCTCAACTTTCATAAGCTCTTTTAATTCATTCAGCCACTAAGACTTGACTGGGCTGTAGTTCATTATGGTCTAATCAAAGGCATGACTGGGATGAAAGTTACGTAATGCTGGTGAATAAAAATGTGTCAGGAATAACTGCCGCCTCTTATCTTAGACATGGTGGGGGGGGGGGGGGGGGTGTTGAGATGCAGAGATTCACTGATTTCAGGGTAATTAAGGGCTGAATAATGCAGTCTGGCTGGGTGATTGTGATCCACCACACGTGTAGAGGGAAATCACTGGATTTTATTGGACTTGCTTTGATCTGTTTGCATCTTGAGTGCTGTGGATTCATATGTCAGTAAATGTGCCTCATTTCCCTTCCAGCTCAACTACAATCCAGTAATAATAACCTGATTCTTCTTTTAATTGCTTTTAAAGCACTGCATGGACTGGCACCAGTTTACATTTTTTAAACTCCTAAGTCCCTATTCCACTCTAAAATCCTCTAAACAATTACTCCTCTTAAATCCACACTCCTTGTTAAAATTTGAATCTCTGAGCTTTTCCAAATGCTGCGTGTAGTCTGTTGCCCCTCTATTTTGGGAGAAATTATGTCTTTTCATCCCCACATTTATTTCTACCTTTTTCAGTGAAACCTGAGGAGATCATGTCATTTACAAAAAACAAAACAATAATAACATTTAAACAAAAACAACGATAGAGAACGACTAAAAACAGATTACCAATACATATCTGATGTATGCCTGTTAGTATATCAATACAAGAGCCTTAACTTTATTCCTGACTTTTAAAAAAATCGCAACATGTGCAGCATCACATTGTCAGATTATGACCTTTTTTCCCTTTTTTTAATATTTAGTGCCATTAACAGGAATATTTGGGATTTATATACCTATATCAGTTGGTTCATTACCAAACAACTGGAAGACTCGTAGGTCCTGCAACTTAGGTTATTTAAATGAATAAAAGATACTCACACTGATTTAGATTGGTTGATACTGACCCCTCCAAAAATATTGGCATTCAGTAGGGTTTTGATTTGTTCCTGAAATAACAGAAAACATGGGAAGTGAAAGGTCAGGCTGGGAGACACATATTCCTTCATCACCTGATCCTTAAAGTCAGAACTATTCAGGTAACTGGGGCTGTTCAATGTCCAGTCAGAAACGTCCATTCCTACAGTGCTGCTGTAGTTTCTTTGTGCTTTTGCAACTTGAGGGTGCCAGCACCCCCATCTGCCATTGGTGCTCACATCGATGCCAGGCATGCAGACAAAAGCTGCCACCAGAGCAGACAACATGGGAATAATGATTGATGAGGCCAGTTTGGATTGGCGAGAAACAATGCCACTATCCTCAGGAGACGCTATGGCTGAAGAAAGACTAAGAGTTCAGAGACTCCAAGGTCACCAGGATAGAAGTACAGTTTTTTATTAGGGAGTCTTGTTGTCTTTGTGAGCTGGGCATGGATACAGATATGACATGATAACATGACTAAGTGATTTTAAATTGACAAAGCAGAAACTTTAGGATTTATTTATAAATTAGTTGCTAAGGAAACGTATTTAGCATGAAAATCTAACACTGACATTTAGAAGCCATTGGCCAGGAGGACCAAGATGGAGTAATATTTGCTTTCAGCTTGGAGGAAGTCTCACTCAGACTGATCAATAAAGTGTAAATGAAAGCCCCTCCTGTGTGAATATGTTGTGTTAAAAGAGACACAAATGAAAGAGTATTTCCCCCATCACTGACCTGTGTAGACTCATATGTGAGTAGACATTTACCTAGGCGTACCGCCTACAGAACATCTTGGCATTGGCCCTTCACTCAGATCCATTCATCTGTGAGGGACGTCTTACTTGCCCTTGCAAAGGCTCTCTTCTAATTTTCTTCCCTTTCAACTTGAGTGTATGTGAGTCAGCTAGCAGACTGGCAGGAGAGATGGAGTGATATATGAGTAGGGAGACGGGAGTAAGAAGCAAGAGCCAGAGAGGGAGAGACAGGGGGAAGGGACGGCTATATGAATGAACAACTTAAAGTCTGGAGTTGCAGGAAAAACAGAAGCTGTCAGCAAAATACAGAGGGGAGAGAGGCAGACAATTCCATCAGCTTAAAAAGTGAATGGATGTAGGCAATATAGTAAATGGCTGCAGTAAGGGTGTGGAGGTTCAGAGAGAAAGGGAGAGAAGTATTAGAGATGGAAAGAGGACCAGATTGAATCTGAAAGGGATAAAAAGGAAACTGTAATAAATGAAGTTGCAGTGGATACAAATAAATACAGACAGGTGTCAAAAACAGACATTGTTGTCAAGGCCTCAGAGGCCCAGTGGTTCTTCTAAAAAATAAGATCAAGTCATAGAAAATCAGGCTGAAGAAAGACAGGAAAGTAAGGTTAAAAGAAAAAAGATTCACAGACATCTTTAAACGGTTACCCTCACAGGCAAACTGTGAGAAAAGATAAAGACAATGATTAAATATATATATATACATATATATATATATTAATCTTTGGAAATGTGCATGGGCCAAAAAAAAGGCTGTATCTGTACTCCTTGTATTTAGATAATAAAGAAAGGAAAAGGAACTTTGAGCAGATGGACAATACATAAGGAAGCAAAGTGGACACAGATGGCTGAGGAAAAGAGAACTACAGATCTAGTTTACCAGCGATCACTTTTAAAGCCCTGGCCAGTAATGTTTGGCAAAAACAAGTGTTTCTTGTCATATACGGTTCAAAATAAGAGGACCAAGAGGATAAAGTACAGGGAACATGTCCTGCTTTTAATTAGGACTCAGTGACCTATTCTTAATTAGGCAGTGTTTTTATATGAACAGTATTTGAGCTCTTTTTGCATAGAGAGACTTTTCTCACCCAGCGATGGAGCAGAAACCTAAAGTCATTTTGTGACTGTGAACAGAGGTGCTCTGGAGACAACCGTTTGTTTTCAGAATGTTTTGTACAGTGTTTTACTTTTTATATGCAAGATCACATAAACAACATGAGCACAGGAATGATCACAATCCAATTGGCTGTCTCCCAACGGAAATGAATACAGCCAGAAGAACTGACCCTGTTTGACATGATGGAGAAAGAGGAGAACAGATAAACAAGCAAACAAACAAACAACGCTCTCAAAACACAACGACCAACAGATACTGAGAGATATGCAATAGAAAAGAAAGAACAAAAAGAATAGAGCTCTTTCCAGGCAGTTTACCACAGAAACGGTTATCATTTGTTTAGTTATAAAAACAGATCTTTGTAGAACATAACTAAAAGCATCGCTTGTACTATCATTACATTTGGATCAAGAAAAGTGTCAAGCTTTATTTAATTTAAAAGAAAAGGCCGTGACAGAAGATGATTGTTAACCATTGTGTTATTTCAAGATCATTTCAGTCTGATACAACCTCCTATCTTTGACTGAAGAGTTTTTGAACCCCATCCGGAACCCACTCTATTATCTTTGCAATTTTACATGATACATGATGTTTAAAGTTAAATGATTTGTATTTCTTATATAAAATACATGCATATTGTTGGTAACGCTTTACAATAAAGTACCCACAATTTTGCAGTTACTGGGAAACGAATGAGGAACTAACTACTACATTAGTAAACGGGTAGAGAGTGAGTAACTTCATAGATTAAAAGCTCTTGTTGGTTTGCTTTCAGCTCCAGTTCCCTTATTAAGATAGAAGTAAGCATCCTAATAAATGTATTCTGCACTCGTCTAAGGTACTCAACAACAGGCTACTCATTCAGCCACTGTAATGTAAGGGTTGGGTTGGACATGCACATACAGGTAAATGATCAACAGATTTATTGATAATGTGAAACATACTTTAAAAAAGGTGCAAGTGTTCAGAGATTTGCCAGTGTTTAAGCTCTCGTGTCTACACTGGAGGAGTCAGAAGAAAGTGAAGGAAAGTGAGAATGTGTTGAGAGTGTTGAGGAGGTGCTGCGAGCCACACAGAGTGATAAAGCGATGTACTCGCAGTCACAGTTGTGTTTGGGGGGGGGGCGCAAAAAAAAAAGAGTAAAGATGTGACAACTTTTACACAGAGAGATAGAGAAGTGACAAGAAACAGAGCCAAAGAAAGAACAAGAGTGAGAAATAGGGAAACAGAAGTGTAATCAACAGCTCGCGATCACTACGGGGCCTCCTCTGACTACATGGCCCCTTGGTTTGTGATGTGGTGGGGTTTTGGAGATCTATTGATCCACTTAAAGTCATTAGGTGGCCAGAAGGTCAGCCAGCCGTCTCTGACCTGGCGTTAATCACTGGCTAAGTGAAGGGAAATGACTCTGATTTAGTTTCCAGCCATGCTTAGAGAGGCCTGGCTGCCAGATATGACCAGCACTTCACTTACCAGAACACATCTCATTAAGCATATTAACTGCATGTAAGTAGCTGTGAGTCAGCCTCAGACAAATGTGCAGTGGAACGCCAAAGGTTAGAGCACCAACAAAGATGAGTTGTTGATGTTGTTACTGGAGAAACAACATGAGGGTAGTCAGTCAGAGGGGAAATGGCAATTTGAGAATCATGCATACTCAAATTTTCTTCACTGATATTCAAATAGGGGGGTTTTGCATGGAATTTGTTAAAGTGCAAACAGTATGCCATATTGTGAAAGCAGAGGGATACTATGACCTTTACTTGTTTACTGTCTTTCACTTCTAAGGCTTTTTAAATCTAAAAAACAAAAATGACCCGTTACTGTCCTCTATCTTCTATTACAAAGTGCAATGTGGGAATTACATCATCTGAGGATTAGCATTTTTTAACACTGTGTAATGAGTAAGCCATAAAAAATGTCACCAAGCACTGTGAACATTTCTCACGATATCTGAAGATGAATAAGCTGTTTATGTGAGATGGTGCCATCAGATGCCGCTGCAGTTATTGCCTCCTGCTATATTACACTTCTACAATATTGCTTCCCCAAATGATAACCTTCAGTATAACTGATTTTCTGTATGACAGGGCTGAATTTCATGCAGTGGCTTGTGTCCTCTAAAAGGCCACAAAGTGACCACTGCTGTGCCACTGAGGGGAGGTGAGAGAAAAGTTTGAAGGGGAGGGGGTTGAAGATGCTTTGTTGTAAATAGATCATTTCCACAGATATGTGGAAGCTCAGCGGTAATAAAGAATTTGACCTTTACAGTAGACAGACTGTCACTCCTAGTTTGGGTGCAGATTCTGAGGTGTGGGCGCATACATCCGGGATAAAAAGACCACCAGACGTGTGACCACCTTAGCAAAACTGCATGCACAGCTGACACTTCCCTCCTCTATGTTGAAAATAGATCCACAAATATATCAATTCTTGTATGAGACTGCGAATCACACTAATAATGCCACTGTGTCTACTATCATTTCCTCTGTTGAGAATAAGCAGACAGTCATTTCTGTTTCTCCTCCCCCGGTTCTTATCCTCACAGGCAAAGCAGAGATAGCAGCCTAATCAGGAGGTGATGACAAATCCGACAGATTCACAGGAGCACATAACACCCTCCCTAACATGTCAAGCCGCTGTCAAAACCGAGGGCTGCTCCTGTCCACCTTGATACATCAAGCTTCTCCCTAACTATATTCTATATTCTTGGGACACATTCAAAACAGTTACTGCAAGAACTTCTGGAAACCAAAATATAAATAAAAACTTCCATAAATTAGACAAACGTTTGAGTTTGATTGGCAAGTATCAACTGGGATGATTCATATGCGTAATATATAAATATAATACACCAAACTGAATTTAGTGGGCAGCAATGTCAGTGTGCATGCTGGTGCTCAACTAACAATACTGCTGTTAATTAAGCAAATGGTAACTGATTATGAAAAGTTCTCAAGCTTCAACTGTTCACTATAAATACTTAGAAGATCAAGAAACTGGAAGGGGAGGGTGTGTAAAAGTGTAAGATGAATTCTGCAAATGAAGGGTTAAGCGCATTCATGAATTTTCCCGCAGTATAAATATCTCTTTGGCTAATTAGAATTAAACCATTTACTCTAATGAAATGATTTTGTCCCCTTGGCCGTCTGTGCCCTGCACTAAAGAAGCCCTTTATCATTTTGCTCTGTAAAGGCTGTAATATTGTGATTTATTTCTGAGTCACTGAAGACAGCAGCAGTAAAATGTATTAGGCTGAGAGCTTTCTGGCTCACACACAAAGTAGTCACTATTAATGAACTCCACCCAACTTCATTTGCGCCTTAGCTCCACTCTCAGGAGGAAGCATCACCATTATCCGTGTTTACTATCAACAAGGTTTTATTTTTAATGTGGTCTCCATGATTTCTGCTGCTTTTGAAACCACTGGCTGACCATTTGTTTCGCATACTGTAGTACCAAAAAAGTTAAAGCACCATAGTCTGACAAATTTGGAATTGGTCAGTATGTAATTCACATGCAGGCTAAAGGCATTAGTGGCTCCTTACACACAAATCATTTAGACTCCTGCAACAGTCGCTGTTAAATTGTTCCCAAAGCATGAAATGGAAAAGATCGCAGTGTAGCTGGAAATCAAAATGCGCCGTCATGGAGAATGTGTGACAAGGAGCATCCTGCTCACTTCAGATATAGTCTAATGATCCCCACCCAGTGGAGGAGCTGACACAGTGCATTTATTGCATCAGCTCATCTGGCATTACTACTATCTTAATCATTAGCTGACAGTTACAAGATAGATTCTCAGTGAAAGCTGCAGGAAAGCAAAAATCTCCCAAGAGTCTAAAATGTCCCTAAAAGTTAATGAATTTGTGAGGAAATGTAAAATGAAATCTTTAACAGGCACATTCCCTGCATGAATTAATTATTTCCCTCTTTAATTGCAAATCAAGCCTCCACGCAGCAACAGATGCTTCAAGAATATTTAAATCAAGCATAGCCAATAACAATTGCATCTGTGCTTGACACGGGGAGGGGGATGGGGTGCAAAAACCTGGCCGGCAAATGTACTGTAAAACCAGGGCTGAGTTTGGGGTCTGAAAACCCTGCATGACAGCAGCGTAATTTCATTTATCATGCCTCAGCACACACCAAATCAGACATGGACGCTCCCTATTCTGAAACCTGTGTGTAGATTTACTGTGCGGTTGGGGGAGGGTCAAAGAAGCAGCAAAGACACACCAGCAGTAGTAGTGGCGGTGATGGGGATTCCATTTCCACTGTTGTAGCGGGTCCTCAAGTGGAACAAATTCAGCACTCAGGAGCAGGTACGAGAAGATGGATAGAGATACACGGGAAGGAAACGAAAAAGAGGCAGAACATGTGCAAGTATTTCTAAACTGGGTATTGTGGTTACAGAGCAGAACATTTAATAAGAATTTAATTCAAGTATTTCTTGATTCAGTATTTCTTACTGGTTTGAACTAACAACATTAAATCATCCCAATTTTAGATTCTCTACATAGCCTCAGGTCCTCAGGTGGAGGCCTCTGTCGTTGCAAAGTCGAGACTCAAAACTAAAGGTGACTGTGCTTTTGCCATTAAGGCCCTTTGGCTTTGGAACGACCTCCCTGAGGAGATAGATCGAGCAGAATTAGTAACATTTATGAAGTTACTTCTTTCTTCAGACGTTTCTAGACTTTCTTTTACATGATGTCTTCTTATTGTATTTTTTTCCTTTTACCTTTGTTATCTTATCCTATTTCTTATTCTACTTCTAATTACTTTATTTCTCTAAACCCCTCAATTTCCTTTAGCTGCTTTTAATAACAGCATCCCCTTATTACTTTTACTTAATTATGTTGAGCTGTATTATGTTTTTATTTCCTTTTTAAAATTTGTATTCCTCTTATTGTTTCATTCGCTGCCTTTGTCCCGTTTTATTATTGTATCTTATATAATATTGCTTTTACCCTTTTATAGCTGTTGAGTTTATTTGCTTTTATCGCTATTTTGTCTTTAAATCTGTTAATTCCTTCATCCTTAATTGTGGTGCTCCCAGACAATCCTGTTTACTTGAAGACTAGACTAGTTCAAAGCTGGCATATCACATGCATGACCTATGCCTTAAATTACATCAGTCGTTTAGGCTAATTAGGCTAAGCTACATTCAAACTTAAACTACAGTAGGCATATAGCCTACATGAGTGTGAACTTTTAACAGGAGAAAATTGAAGCAACACAAAAATAAAATATTGCTTACCTTGTCAAACTATCCAACCTACTTTTTATTTAGAGGTAATCGGTTTACAGCCAATTATTTTGCCTAATAATTGCCCGAGACAGGTGTAAATTATTAATTTGTGATTAGCTAATTAACTGAACCTACCGACTGAGCTGACCTTACTATGCTCATAAAAGAGTTTGTTTAGTGGTAGAAATCGGTTTTGGAATAATTTGACCCATTATGAATTTCATTAAATTATTTCAAAAACAATAAAACCTCAAAATACAAACGGTCAGACTAAACGACTAACAAACTCAACGAACTAACGTTAATGTTAACCATAGACTGTATGTTAACCTACGGTCAGCCAATTTTGCACAACTGTTTAGTGACCACCATAGGCGGAAATCATGGGGGGGACAGGGGGGTCCGGACCCCCCTGTCCCCCCCATCCTAGAAAAATAGATAATTAAAACATGCAAACTGTTGTTGAAATAAGACCTGCCTTGGCCACAGACCACAGTCTGTTTGGAGTTAAACACGTTCTTTTATCTGCAGGGATTACAGTTCACTGTCGCTACAAAAGACTGTCAGTTTCACAATCGTAACGATATGTAGTCTCAGTGCCAATCAGACAGAAAAAAGCTGAGGACAAATGCTCAAAAATGCTCTAAAAAAGCTTAATTTGCATGTTACAATAGTTAAATTTTTCCTCTGGGGGAGAATCCCCCCAGACCCCCCTCCCTGCATTTCTTTTGTATCTTATTATATATTTCACATCTCTTCACATCGCCTTTAATACCATCCATCCCCTCCTACTGAGAGTCAAGCTGACCGAGATGAGGATGGACTCGCACCTGGTGAGATGGATCACGGACTACCTCACAGAGAGACCACAGTACGTCAGACTGAAGGACTGCACATCTGAGGTCAGCAGCATCGGAGCACCACAGGGGACTGTCCTCCCCCCTGTCTTGTTCACCCAGTATACCTCTGACTTCCAGTATAACTCCGAGCTCTGCCACATGCAGAAATACTCGGATGACACTGTGATAGTTGGTTGTGTCAGGGATGGACAGGAGGAGGAGTACAGGAGCCTGGTAGGGGACTTTGTGACGTGGTGCAGTTCAAACCATCTGCAGCTGAACACCTCCAAGACCAAGGAGATGGTGGTGGATTTCCGAAGGAACAAGCCACATCCCCAACCTGTTTCCATCGGGGGGTCGACGTAGAGGTGGTCAGGACCTACGGGTACCTGGGGCTGCAGTTGGACGACAGGCTGGACTGGTCATCAAACATGGACACTATCTGCAGGAAGGGCCAGACCCGTCTGTACTTCCTGAGAAGGCTGGTGGTCCTTCAACATCTGTAAAAAGCTGCTGCAGATGTTTTACCAGTCGGTGATGGCCAGTGTCCTCTTCTATGCTGTTGTGTGCTGGAGAGGAAGCAGCAAGAAGAGGGATGCAGCACGGCTGGACAGACTGGTGAGGAAGGCTGGCTCTGTGGTGGGCGCAGAGCTGGACTCTCTAGTGACAGTGGCAGAGAGAAGGACCCTGAACAGAATGCTCTCCATCATGGACAACACCCACCACCCTCTGCACAGCACCTTCACCAGGCAGAGGAGTGTGTTCAGTGGCAGACTGCTGTCACAATCCTTCTCCACAGACTCAAGAGCTCTTTTGTCCCCCTGGCCATACGTCTGTACAACACCTCACGGTTATGGCAGGGGGAAAGCACACACTTAGACTAAATCTTCCTTTTTCCATTTCCCATCTGCACAGCTGACAACAGTCAGCCTCTAGTTGGACACGTTAATGATTACCTCAATTACTTAAATCGCACCTTTTATTTAATGTCTGTTTTTTGATAATTTTGCACTATCTGCTTTTTAAACATTGCTGTACATATTTAAACAACACAACTTCAGAAGGTCAACACTTTTTTATTTTTTATATTCAGGTCTAATTACAGATTTTTTCCTCAACTGTTCATACGTTCTTGTTTAAATCCTCAACTGTTCATACGTTCTTGTATATTTTTATCCCTGCACGGGTTATGTACATTTCTTGCATAAGTCTATTTTTAATTGCACAGTTTAAGTTTGATTCATCTATGGGTATCTTTAAATCTTTTTTCAGGTTAATATATATCTATGGGATGGGGGTGTCGGTTTTGTGGTTAATTTGTAACAAATGTTTCATGTCATGTACGTCTTTGTAACCTGCTACTGGATGCTTTGAATTTCCCTTGGGATCAATAAAGTATCTAAGTTTGCTAATGGCTTAATAGGCTTCAATGCATTTGACTGAAGGTCACCTTTTTTAGGCTTTCATGTGTTAAAAGAAGCCAATTCTGTTGGGATGCCTTTTATTGATTGAAGCTCTATATTAACATATTAGTATTTATGAGAACTATTGGAACTATTTTTATAGTTATTTTCAAGTTTTAAGATGCCTGTCTGTTAAGCGTTTCCTTTTAATACATTTAATACCAGTTTGTTCGGTCTTTCTTGATAATACAATAATTTTTATTGCTACTTTGGTCCCCCCCTCAGGAATTGCTCTTTAAAAAAAAGCCTGTTGCCCCCCCAGAGTGAAGTGAGATATCACTGCTACACTGCAGTATGGGTGACATAATCAAGGGAACAGACCATTACTTGAGACAGGCAGGAACACTGGGTCAGCGTCAGTAAGCAAAATGACAGCACTGCTACGATTCTCTATTCCGACTTGTTAAAACCTCTAGGTTTTCGGTACTGCATGAGTAAAGTGCTCCAGGATGGCATCAGTCATAACAAATTTGTTACTGTGTATGAATGATTATGTCATGAGTGACAGTTTGTCTCATTCATCGCTAGGAATAATAATGTGTGAAAACTGTGGGATTGATTCGACTTGACACAAAATATTTGGGTATAAACAGATAAAATGGCAATTAGAATTAAGAAAAGAAAATATTCTCTATGACAATTTTGTTCACCAAATTATTTTGGTGTTAATATAAACATTTGACATTCAATTTTGATGAGCTGAATTGACTGCACGTCATGGTTAGAACACGGTTAAAAGAGACAATGGACGCAATTTTATGCATTTATTCATGTAGTTATTCCACTCTGATTCAAAGGCTCAAGGCTTGGTCAGCGATTTAATAGCCAAAAATACTCTAGAATTTATGGTTAATGTTTTTTTTTTTTTTTTTTTAAATCTCCTTCAGGTTTTCTCTTCATTTTTTTGTACCATCCTTCCTTAAAAATGCCACAAAACTTTGAAAAGTGCATTTTTGTGAATAGCTCCAAAACTTCTCAAGTTGTTCATGTACCCCCCATAAAAATGTCCCCATCATCAAGGCTTGTGAGGTCACAAATTTGCAACAAGAAACCACAATTTTTCCCCAAAGGTTTTATAACCATCCTGTTCAAACAACATTCTCTTTTTTCTTTTTACACAGCCAGAGAACAAAAAAGATTAAACATAATAAACTCCCAAACCTTTTGTACAGAGAAATCAAACTAAATGAAGAAAACATCTCTTATATTAGTCCATGTTTTATCCTCTGAATCCACTCTTGCATTTGCCATTAAATTGGGGAGGGAGACACAATTGTGTCAATATGAGGCTCTCTGTGTTGTATGCAATGTCAATCAGTCCATTTCACTTGCTGGTTTTAACTGTTTTACATGGAATAGAAACCAGGAAGTCTAGGCAATTCAACAAGTTATCCAGTAATGTCTATGATAGTGTGTGCGTGCGTTCGAAGGTTATCAGTGTGAGTGTGTCAGGAGTAGGCAAATCTAAATCAAGTGTATGCATGTCTGTGTGTGTTAAGAGTCTCATAGTTTAAGCCAGTCCGAATCCCTCGGAGCATTCCTGAATGGCCAACAGCAGCATATGTCTCAGCTTCTCGTAGCTCTCATAAGCTGGGAGGTCCAGCTGGTTAAAGCTGATGGTTAAAAAAAATAGAGACACATCAATTAAATTGAGTTTTTTTGTTCTTTCTATGAATACCACATGTGCTTTGTAAACTGGTTATGTGTTTACCAGGTATGAGCAGACGGCAGGCGGTCAGTGGAGCGATCGTCACGGTGGATCTGGAACTTCTGGATGCCGTTCATGCCCTCAAGAGCAGCAAAACCCTGGAGTGGAACCTTGGATGTGCCAGTGACAAACTGAAGGAACTTTGCACGGTCTGCCTGGTCAAAAGACCGCAAGGCTCTCCAGAACCACTGGATCTGAAAAAGAGAAAATAACAAATGAAGAATAAAAAAAACATTACAGAGCAGTTCCATTATAATTTCATCTGTTGAATTTTTCTCTTGGGAACAATATTTAGAGCTACATACGAATTGCAAGACACCGGCTACAACTAAAGAATCAAACACTATAACTGATTAAAATTAACCTTTAATGTGTGATTGCGTGCGTGGATTTGTATGTGTGCAGGTATATGTTTTTAAGTTTATCTATGTAAGCGGGGACATGTACATTTATGTATACGACAACAATCCTATTTGCTTACCCATCCCGGCATATTACTTTCACTCACAATGGCTTTGCCAAGCTTTGAATTTTCTTTTACAAAATGTGTATTTGTCTCAGCACTATTACCACCTCATTTTATAAGAATGTTTAGACAACTGTGTCTTATACCTGTTTTATTGCATCTCTTTACTTTCTGAAAAATGTTTGTAACTTTGACTAGCTGCAAAACATGTTTCAATTTTGCTCCGAAGAAAAAAAATATTAAAACAATTAACCTTTAATCTGGCAGGGAGGAAAATTTAAGAAAATGAATTTCACGTCACTACGCATCAATCCTCTCACATTTGTGAGCGGACATTTTGATAATAAAGATGTTCATGTTTATACCTGAATGGAGCTGGACTGATATTTGTGGTATTCAGTGTTGGCCTTGAGGTCATCGATGTCAATAGTGGGTAGGCCAGAGATCAGCAGCTCCAGCTCCTGCTCAGTGAAGATGGAGATCAGCCTCTTTGGGATGATTTCGTAGAATCCCTCCAGGAAGGCTGCCAGCTGTTTACGGATTGCACCTACAGAACAAGTTAACGAATTCATTACGGCATCTTTGAGAGGGTGTAGGGAATATTCTGTATTTTGTGTCTCATTAACATTATTTCATGACTTAAATAAGTGTCTATTCTTTTCAATTAAGGGAGCTGGAATTAAACTCTTTAGTGAATAATGTATTTGAGTAGCAGCTGGACAGTTCTGCCTTTAATAAATCAGCTATATCCAGAAAAAAAAACACCTTGAACTCCCTGATGCACATTAAGTGCTGCCACCTAGTGTTATTTATATTTCATTGATTTGTTTTAATTCATGCATCAAGCCTGAACATTTAACCAATTGATCTATGTCTGATGAGATATTAAATGTTTGTTGAATTAACCATAACCTTACCTGTCATCTTCATCTGGCATACCAGGTGCACATACTCTTTTTTGTTTTCCTCTGTCACCAGGATATTGGCTCCATTTGGCTTGAGGTCTCTCACTTCACACACCCCAAACTCCTGGACCTACACACACAGTTGAATAAAGACTTTCAGAATTTTTCTTTCTCTTCACACCAAAAATGTTTTATTTAGTCCGGGATGGCAACCATTAGGACAACTTTGAGAGTATAGGATTACTCTTTTTTCAGCACTTGCCTATAATCATATAGGCTTAAAAAAACTCAAGGCCTGGTTCCGATTTCAACAGTCACAAAGATAAGACATTATGGGATTCAATTTGCCACTTGAAGCTAATTGAAACATTTAAGGAACGGAGACAAACCTCTGTGCTGAACGTCAGCTCATAACCCAGTGTGGACACATCATTCTCCAACAAATACACCAAGCCCTGGAAGAACGGGTAGTCCTCGCTCTCCATGTCTGTGTACCTGTAAAGCCGACAAAATAACGTCCGTTTTATTCACAAATGTAAGAGATCAAAAAAACATTGGACTCTGTGATTACGACAGCCTTTACTGTAGCATTAAGCCATGTATTGTTGGCTGATAAATGCAGTTTGAACATGTCTCTCAATAATAATGGCTGTAAGCAACAGCAGCTCATATACCTGACACTCTTGCCCAGGATGTGCTTGTAGAAGCTGCGGGTGAAGTAGCACTCCAGTAACCGGTTGTCATAGACTGCCTTGGCCACCACGCGACCCACAAACTTAAAGTAGCTGAGGTGGTTGGGGTTGCAGTGGGATGAGGGGTTGATGGTGTAGGTGACACGGTCGCCTGGTGAAGTGCGAAACAGGGCGTACATGGGGTTGAACATCTCCCTGGAGATGATCATGTACCACTCCCTCAGCAGGCCACCAGCATCCTGGCCCTCCTCCCCTTCAAACACAATATACCTGTAATGGAAGGGAGTAGTCAGGTTGAGTGGCTCTCAATGGAGATGATACTCATGTGGATTAAAGGGCAAAAGAGCCTTACAGCCTATTCTTCATGTCTTCTGGGCTCTTGCGATGCAACTCTCTGTAGGAGTCCTCAAACACGTGATCTCTCCTCACATGCACAGCCATGTCCTCTTTTCTTAGGCCTTCATCCAGTCGCTCCAACTCCTGACGGAAGTACCTGCACAGATTACCAGAAAGACCAGCCCGTCAGTGACTTAAAATTCCAACATTTTTTTTTATTAGACAGAGAAGATAAAGTAATCATCCTTACTTCCTCTTAACATCAAAGTCAAGGATGCGTATGTAGTCAACCAGAACTGCAAAAGGCCCATCAGCCAAATGAGTGGTGGACTGGCGCAGGATCTGGTTGAGCACTGTACGGTGAGTTTCTACAAGGATACGAAAATGAAGTTTTAAGACCCTGTTTCACACATGAGAAAAAGCTCCATCATTTTCCTCAAATATATCTTTCTGGCTCACCAGCAAAGCGGAGGAACTTCTGAGTGTCTGGTGGGAGGTTTGAAGAAATGTGCATGGAGGATGGTTCCCTGGAAAAGAATGGGTCGAGGGATGAGGGTGTGGCAGGTGTAAGGGGTGCTGGTGACAGCGGTGGAGGCTCATCCTTGATGTGAGATAGTTGGCTCTCCCGGGTGTCCCTCACAGGAGGTTTGCTCTCTCGCTCTGTGGCATGGACCAGGAAGAAAGCCTCCACAGCAGGTTGGAGAACTGAAAAATATAAAGGGAGAAAAATTTCAACCATGTTTCTTCAACAGACAAAAAAAATGTGAATCACAGTTATGATATGAACTTTCGTACCTAATACGGCATGCTGGTCATGGGACTCCTCCAGCTCTTTCAGGCACTCTCCAAGCATGTCCCATAGTTCATCCAACAACAGCTGCTCGCTGAGTAGTGGGAGGTCTGGAAGTCTCTCATCACTCTCTGACTGGCTGTTTCCATCCTCATCTATAAAACAATTAGAGCTTAGATAGGACCCAAAAAATCCAGCCCGACTCAACCTGTGCCCATCTTGTCCCATCCGAGTAACTATATTTATGGGCCCGAGCCTAATGAGAACAAGTTTAGAAGTTGGCTTTTATAATAGAAGTTGTTAGTTGTTTTTATGACAGCAATCTGTTCAAATTAATTCTTAATGAGTGATAATGCAAGCATGTAGCACCTGTGTTATTAATTAAGGGCTCGGTCACACTGGCAATCCGTACCATGCCGTAATCAGGCACGAATGCCCCCCCCACTGGCCAGCACACTGCACCAGGACTAACCGTGCCTAAGCTTTATGTTATTATGACGCATTCTCAGTTTACAAACAGGCGGACTCTCGGGGAAAAAAAAAAGAAAAAAAAAAAGGGACGCGCAGTGGAGTCCGCAGCTGCACATCGGAGAACAACAGAGAACATGACAGCTGCTTTGTGTCTTATATTGTGTCATTTTAGTCAGATACAGCCATGAAACTCTGGATTTCTCCTTAATGAAGGCTGTCAGCGATGTGTACCCGCGTGCTTGTGCTCGTGCACGAAGTGTACCGGGCCGAAGCACACCTCTCTGAAGTGTGCCAAAGCCAAGGAAGTGTACCGTGCCTGAGCACGGAGCGGTCACACTGGCCAAACTAATTGGACTAGGGTTGAAGCGTGCTTGGGCACGGGACGGATGGCCAGTGTCACCGCACCCTAAGATACCTAAAACACTGATTAAAACACTAACAATTTTTTTTACAAATGTTCTGCTTGTCTCCCTGGCTGTTTGGCTTTTCTAAGCTGTGATCTATCAGTGTGAGTGTAACTGCACACTTAACTGTAGATCCCTGTGGGTCTCTGTCTCTGCCTGTGTTTTTACACCTGCTCCTGAGTGTGTCTGCCTACCGTCTGACTTGCTGACCCTCCACCTGGTTCCAACATGTCTTCTGCCTGTCCCCTGTTGCATTGTTTGCAAATACAGACTGCTTCCCTGTTGCCAAACCTGCTGCTTCACAGACCACATCCTCTGTCTGCTGCTACATGGTACCGTGGCCCTGTGTTGAACTTGAGTGTGTGAGTGTTACTCCAGCTCTACGCTCTTCTGTTTGTGGGTTTGTTCCACTCAGCTCAAGCCCCTGGATTATTACAGAGACTCTAAAAGCTTCTTTAGAAAAAAGATCTTGTATGTAAGACTTTAAGACCGGACTAGGCCCAAGGGGAAGCAAGGGGGTACTGGTCCGACTGGCTTCTGGCCAGTAAATCTAACTTCTAAAAATCAATATCATTTAAACACAAAACCTCTGCATGCTAATAGAATCAAACCAGTTTTTGGGCTGATGAATACAATGTTCCAGTGGTGGTGAATAAGGTCATTTTTTTTATAGACTACATTTCATCTGCTCGAGTTTGTACTGTAGCACCCCATTATTTAGAAGGAAATTATCACCAACATAATAATCCTCAATTCCAATTTGTTCAAAAGCTTCCCCCTTTTTGCTATTTGGTGCACTGGTTCAAAATAAAGTAGAGAAATTGTTCTGTTAACCTAAATTAAAACTGACTAAGACATTTCTAAACTATTTATTACATTAGCCATTTATACATAAAACTTTGTTAAAGGCTTAATATGCGATTTTTCACACGTAAATGTAATAGAAATCAAGTATATCTTCTGAAAATAACTGAGTCATGACTGTCTATAATGGGTGTAACACTGTCTGTGATGTTTTCCGAGCTTTCCTAGCTGTAGCTTCACTTTGTTTACATCGCCAGGCCAGCCAGCCGACTCGTCCCCTCGCATATAAAAGTTTTTCAATTGAGGGACTAGAGAAAAGAAGAATAACATACTGTACTCACTGCTTAATTGAATGTCACGTAAGTGTTTCTATATCACGTCAGTCATTTTGGGTAAATTTACATGCAGTGTGAAGATACAAGCATAATAAAGATCACTAGCGTTAGCATGCTAACATAACAATGCAGCGCGAGTTGTTTTGGTTTCATGCTGGTGCTCAAGGGAGACATCTGCTGGATCAAAAAATTGCTTTAAACTGTGGGAACAAAAAAAGGTTCAGAGTAAAAATACTATAATGAGAAGTGCAGACACATTGTGTCGGCTGGATGTCATTCATTTTATCATTTGTAGGGGACCGTATATAATATTAAACCTAAATGTTGCCATTGGATGCATTGTACTAGATTGAGCTTAGAAGTGTCCCTTGGCAGGTCACAGTAGGAAAGGGATCAATTAGTACCAAACAACAACATGAAAAACATGAAACATGAATCCACTTCAAAGTGTCATTAGTAGTTCATAAATGAGTCCTACCCAGAGGTGCAGGGTCCTGATCTAGAGGAGATGGTTGGTCTACATCCATGGGAGAGTCGTCCCTGTTGGTCGCCTGTGCTTCTGACATTGACTGTACTTCAGACTAAAAAAAAAAAAAAAAAAAAACCAGGACGGACCAAAGTGGCAGAGAAAGAGGATGAACAACACATAAGAAAGAAATGGTAGAAATAATTAACTTTAAAAAATATATTATAAGCATCTTGACTAATATTGCCATGCATAATGATTTTCCCCATTCAACCATGAGAAGATATGAACTGGACTTGGGAAAAGAGGGAGGGAGAGGCAAAAGCATGAAGCCATGTCAGCCACTAAGCAAACAAACAACACAAGTGAGACAATTTAACAGTTTATGAACGGCAGAGGTGTGGACTCAAGTCACATGACTTGGAATGTGTTTTTTCTTCTTTTCTGAAAACCTTAAAATATAACAATTATGCTATGAGGCTAACGATATGAAATATTCATATCTATAAATGTGTTTTTAGCAGCAGCTTAATACAACTGAACATGCAGTGACTTATGAAAAATTAAAATCGTTCTCTGGTCTAATGCACAGAAATGAGTTGCGTATCGCATCAGATCACTTTGGGGGGGGGGGGGAGAAAGTCATGTAATAAAATTACACACTACCGTCATTAAAAAAATAAATAAAAATAAAGCAGGATATGAATCTCAGTTCCTATCGCACACTGTTAATGTAAACACTGATAAAGAACGAAGAGGATAACTGGCAAATCTGTCTCTGTTGAGGCAATTTATATCCTATATGTCAGCAGCTGCCACTATGAATATACCAACTGAGGTAGAAAGCTATATGGTGACATCACACTGCAAAACATTTAACAGATACAATACCAAAAAAGGTTACTACGATTATTTCTTCCAAATCAGACAGATAAATAACCAAACTTAAAAAGTAATTTGAGCTATGAGCTAGTTTAGGCATTTACCTTAATGACAGTACTTGTTGAATAATTATACTGTGTTGGTCTTATTTTGTAATAAATGTGTGTGCAGTGTGTGAGTACGCCTGCTGTCATTGCAGCCCATGCTAACCGTGGCAGCAGCAGCCGTGCCAGCAGGGGGAGCAGCACCAGTGGGGGCATGGGGAGCGGCAATCGAGGATCCGGCAGCGACAGCGGCGGTAGCAGAGGAGGCAGTTGATGGGGGGGCCTGTTGGAGCCGGCGTGCTCTCTGACCCTCTCTCACCATCTGGATGATGGCGTCAGCCTCGGCCTCTAGCTGACGCACTGCAGCCTGGATACTGCTGGCTGAGCCCAAACTGGTGGAGCCTGGACATTGACAGATAGAGGAGAGGGGAAAAATTATTAACTTATCTTCAAGATCTTGCATGCATCGAGAATACTGTTTGCACAACATCTTCTCACCTAATCGTCCTGTCTGTTTGGCTTTCTTGTTGGCACGACGTGTGTCCTCGCGTAGCTGGATTATAACTTGCAGCACTCGCAGGAAAAACTTCTGTGTCGATGTCTTGGAGGTCAGTGAACTCATGCAGGGAAGCTGGAGTTCTCGTCCCCCGAGAGTGCGTTTTTGTGCAGCCACAATGACCACACTCTCCGCCCCATCAAACCTGTGCCCCAACCAACAAACGCATACCAAGTAAAGGACATTGTAGTGGTAAAATTTAACACTAATGCAAGTAGAGATCCTATTATCATGCTAGAGATAGTATTAACATACTATTATGCTGTAAAGGTAACATGGGCTGATATAACTACAGTATATGATTAACATATTCAGTAACGTCTGCCCTCTCCTAAGTGCTGAAAATCTACTGCCCATTGGCAGGTCAGAGCTATCACTGGCTAACCTGCTAGTCATCTTGCCCTTGAGTCTAGCTGAGATGGAGGAATCCTCAGGAGCATCCGGGGAATGTGAATCAGCTTGTGCCCGTCTCTGCTGCTCCAAGTTGTATTCTCTAAGTTCAGCTAAGAGCGTGCCTTTTAAATAAAAGAAAAACATGTTAGAAAATGAGTAAAAAGTAGAGCTGTGTTTGCTTAATTCCAAACACAGGAACAAGTATCAGTGTAACCGCCAAGCACGTACCAATCTGTTTACAGAGAGTGTATCCCAGATGTCTAGCCCCACTGAGCAGCAGTCTGAGCACAGTGTCTCTTGTGGATCCGTCTCCTCTGGATAACTGCAGTAGAATGTTAGCTGCATCCTCCAGACCCTCCTCTGAACATGAGTGAGATGTCAACACCTTGTCGGGAGAAAGAAAAGAGATTTTAGAGGGCATACAGAAAGGGGATGGTTTTACTTAAAGATGAAGCATTTTAACAAATGTCTGATTGTGTGACGAAAAACTGCACGTTGATTTAACGCTTAAACCTTGATCAATTTGCCTAAAAACACACCCCAGAGTTGTGGTTGTATAACTTGTAACTGTTACAAGTTGAATGCTGAATAGGGCAGCACGGCAAAAAGTCTCAGGAAAATTTGAAACACATCTTGTTGACTGAATGAATGACACCCTTTTACACTAATAAAAGCTTTTTCCTCATACCTCCACTGAGAGCTGGAGTTGTTTTTCTGTGAGTCCAGAGGAGGCCATCTTATTGTCACTCTCTGTACAGCTTCCAGTGGCTCTCTGCTTCACTGTTTCGACAAAACATACACCAAAAATGATACATTATTATTTTATTCTGAAATTGAAGTTAAACTGTAATTCTTAAATCAACTGACGATATGTTATTTTGGACTGGACAAATACTACCTGTCGAGGCTGTTCCAGTGGAAGTGGGTATACAGATTGTTGTAGAGGGTGTCTGAGTAGCTGTTAGACTTGTCCCTGAGGATGTACCCTGGGATGCAGTTCCCACAGAGGCCCCTGGAACTGCCACAGTGGGCTGGGTAGAGCCTGCTGAAACCATGGCCTGTGTTATGATTTGGGCTGTGGCTGCTGAGCTTGTTGCCACGTTGGAATTGGCAGACTGCGGGGTGGGGTGTCCAGCTGGCACCTCTGTAGCCTTGTTGTCGGGTAGGGCAATTGATATGAGGGAAAGCAGGCGCAGCAGCTTTTCAGTGAGCAAGGAGCTCCGTCTGATTACCGGATGGGACAGCATGTTCATCAGCTGGCCCAGAGGGGAGGTCTCCAGGCTGTACTGAGCCCCCTCAGCCTCTGCACTCCCCCCAAGAGGCACTGTCTTCATAGAGGCTTTGCCCTTGCGGCTGACATTCATATTGTCCAGCTTGACCAGAAGGTCCCAAAAATCAGTGGAGATTCCCAGAGACTGGAGAGCAGCAACAGAAGAGCCCAAGGAGTTCTGGGTGTTGGAGGCATTGGAGCTGGGGTTGCTAGATTGCAGCCCTGATCTGGAGCCTCCAACAACTCCTCCAGTGGCGACTGAACAAAGACGAGAGTCCAGGTCAGAAGCAGAGGCTGATAGATCTTTACAACGCTGCTGGGTGAAGTGACTGGGGAAAACCTGCAGCAACCAACAAGAAAAAGACCTTAATTTTTATAACCATCCTGACTTTTTTCCATTTAGAAGCAAAAAATACACAACTCATAATGTGGCAGATACACATGAAGGTAATTAGATTCATACCTTTGCTAGTTGGATGAGCGTATCCAACACATGTCGACAGACCACTGGAGCAGCCTGTGGGTGGATGTGGACAGTGGACCCTCCACCTCCAGCACACGTGACACTTGCAGCAGTGCCTGTCACTCCTCCTCCCAATGTTCCAGATCCTGTAGAACCCCCCCCAGCTGAGTGTCGTTCAGCATGCTTCCTACCTGATACTCGCTGAATCTGGAAAATGTTTGTCCGGCAACCCAAGGCTGCGTCCATAGAAACAGAGAGCCAGGAAAGCTGGTTGGAGCTGCGAGACTCTACCCTGTTCAGTAGCTCTAAGGAGGAAGATGAGGATGAAGAAGAAGAGGAGGATGAAGAGGAGAGAGAGGAGGTAGCTGAGCCTTTTCCACCGCAGCCTCCCGGGATGCTCCGTTTGCCACGAGAGTCTTCCAATCGTGAGGTCTCCACACACACCTCACTCTCACTGCTGCGTTGGAGGATTGATAACAGACTGCGAATGACCCACCCACGTGTCTGTGAGTGGTAGCAGAGGTTCCTGAGCACACGGTGCAGACGGCTGGTGTTAAGCTTTGGTTCATCCACAAACAAAAGAACCAGCAGGCAGGACAAAGCCTCATGGTCCAGCAGTAATCGACCACGCAGACGCAACAAGGAATCAACGCTGGAACTGGATGGTCTGGAGAAACAAAACAACTTAAATTAGGTTATACTTAATTTAACTCATCAAGGCTACCATGTATGAAGACCTTCACAACCTATCCTATTTACTTAAAAATGTATTTTAAAAAAACAAAATTTACTTTGGAGACTTATCTCACCTGTGGTTTGTTCCTCCCCCCATCTGAAAAGTTCCTCCTCTCTGCACAGCCAGTCGGGTGTACTGGACACCACGATTGCTCCCTAACCGACTGGTGAAGGCTGGTGAGCGCAAGATGGCTGATAGGGCTGATGAAGAGCTATGACCAAACAGCCTCTCATGCATCAGTTGCCTCTGGCGTGCTTCTTGCTCTCTACGCAACGCAGCTGCTTCTGCAGCAATGTCAGGGGGCATGACAGCCAACACGCTGTCCTCCATGTCCTCTAGGACACTACGCCGGAGCTCTGAGGGCAGCGTCTGGATGAAGGTGACTGGATCCAGAGGGGTATCTCCCTGTGTGGGCTGTTGGGATAGCTCCCTGCGCTGCTGCTCTGCTCGCTGCTGGGCAAGAACCTAAGACAACCAATGGCATGTTTTGTTGAAAGAACTGATGCGCTTTGCAGGTCTCTAGATCAGGCCGTATGTCTGGTGTTATCGTTATTAATTTAAAGGAAATGTGGCTCACCTCCTCCTGTATGGCAGGTGGCAAGGCAGCCAGGAACTCTGGGCTGACTTCTGTGACCCCTGGTCCTCCCAGTACAGGTACAGTAGTGGCAGGCAGGGTGGCTGCAACAGTAGGACGAGAGGGTGGTCTGATGCCTAGCTGATTTTGCAAGACCTCTCGACGTATGTCCTCTGGAAGAGCAGCCAGGAAAGAGGGATCCACACCCTCCGGCAGACTGATGCCTGCAAAGACAAAAACATCAAAAACATTATGAGATATATCTCACAAAAAAATGTAATGATCCAAAAAGACAAGGTACTGAAGTGATTTTTTTTTACCTGCTAGTGGGTCCTCGTCCTCGTTACTGGTGGATGGGAGGGGCTCTTCCTGGATAGCTTGAGACTGGCTATCAGCACTATCACTCCTGGGCATGGTCTCCCCAGGTGATGAGACAGAGGTAGAACTGTAAACATTCAAAAACATTTTTAAAACAATACATTTAAAAAGGACACCTTAGAGAAAGTTGATAACAAGTATTGAAAATGCTCACTGAATCACTGAAATTAAGCTAGCAGAAGTGTTGGCCTTTGAACTTTTACTTTCAAGTTAAGATGCATTTTTTAATTGCAATACAAATTGTATTTTTAAGTCACACTTCATTACAGGTAAACTCAATGTGCTTTACATTGTATTCCTGTTTTTAACCTCAACCATTAAAAATCATCCAGACCACATAGCAATCATCAATAACCACACAAGTGTTCGTATAAACACAAACACATAACTGTTCGTATTTGGTAGAAGAGGTTTTGAGTTGAGCTTTAGAAGTAGAGACAGTTGTGGTGGGCCTCATGTCAACAGGTAGCTTGTTCCATAGAGAGGGTCCACAGTAACTAAAGCCCCCCATCTCCAGACTTTGATCAAATTCTGGGTATGGCTAAATTACTCTAATGAACTGAAAAATCCAGTACAATGGCAGAAAATGGATAGGCATTCCACAAAATGTGTAACTGTTTCTAAACATTTAAGGTTATTGCATCAAGACATACAGGCTACATGATAATGCTTCTTAAAATTAATTCTGTCGGGAATGCTACTAACCCAGTCTCTGCATCTGTCTGCCTGTCGGTCAGGCCACTCTCCCTGCTGCCAGAGAGCTCCTGAGACAATATGGCAGTCTGGGCAGGGTTTGGAGTTGACTCTTCCTGAGTGGCAGAGGCAGGGCTGCTGGTATCCATTGGTGACCCTTCAAGTTGTGACACACCCACTACTGCTGGCTCTGACGTCTCCACAATGTCTGGACTAAGGGAGGCTGGAAAAAAATAAATAAAAATAAAAACAGTAAGGTTAAAGGCATTCATGGTAGCAACATTTCCTTTAGCACATGACCTGTAAATGACAGTTGTGGCTACGAGCGTTGTCAACATCATTTATAGCCGTGTGTCCTTACTGTTGGCCATCTGAATAAAGAGAGTTTTCAAAGTTATTCTACCTTCCCTGCCTTCATCCAACGCTCCTCCTCCACCACCTCCTCCGACTCTCTCACCGATTGTGGGTGCCGGGGACATTTCCATCTGAGATGCCTCTGCTTCACTGTTTGGCCTGTCGCCTGTTGACAAGGGTGGAAGGCCGGCCCGTGCTAGAGCAGCCAGTGAGCTGACATGAGACTCGGCCAGTAGCAGGTCGGTAATTGGCTGGTGGACCTGCTGACTGATCGCAGTCTCCAGGGACACCAGGGCCTGTTCATGAGGAGCAGGAGTGGTGGGGGTGACCTCTCCAGAAGGGGGAGCAGTGAGGAAGCCCTCGGAAACTCTGGGTGGGTCCAGACATGAAACTGTACCACCCTGAGCCTGCTCACCCTCTGCATCAATCAGGGAGAAAACATAGGTTGAGATAGGAATACACATTTAATTCATTCATACATTTGAAAAAAGAAACAGTCTGAAATCCATTTTCATTTACCCCAGAAAATATACATTTTTTCAAATACAGTATAATACTTTCTGGTACTCTAAAATAATCAGATTATAATATTGTTGAAATAAAGCTAGCTAGCTTTTTTCCTTTAAATTTACCAGCTACCAAAAAGTATCTGAGAATATTTTGAAATATTAGAAATCATTTGCCTTTTACAAAATTGTAGCCAAATAAATAATAAATAAATTATTTAAATTATTATTTTAAAACCGTATGAGGGTGTACATGACTTATATTAGGGGAAAGGGAGTTAGCACACATAAACAGAACTTATAAAGAATATGATTATTAGTTGTCGACATCGTGCTGTGGGGCCCCAGCTGAGGAAGGCAGTAAGTTGTATAGTTATCTCCGCAACGGGGTGAACAATCCTGATCCCCAACAACAACACAACTTACTACCTCACCACAGCACAGCCAGCTCCATTATATTTTACTATAGAGGAAAATGTAAATAAGCTGTATGTGATTTAAGCAGCATTGTAAATAAAGAAAGGATCGACTTGGCAGGAGATGATGTCGAGCTGGTATAGCGTTGCCATAAGAAAGACAGTAGACTGTATAGTTATCTCCCAGATCTGGTGTGATCCTAAAACTATACAAACTACTACCTCATCCCACAGCACGCTCTGCTGGTTGAATTTCTTCAGAAGCCGGTCCCTCAGTAAGGTCTGTACCCAAAGATTATTTTACAGAAGTGTACACTTAATCTAAGCAAATGTCAATACCTGCAGTGTTCTCTGCACCATTAACTGCCCCCAATCCAGAACCCTATGGACAAAAACAGTTGACATGAATAAATAATCAATCAAAAGTCCAAGATGTGTGCACTTTCATGATGGAATATTCTTACTTCTACACAGACAACATTTAACAAACAAACCTGGAGGCTCTGTTCCCTGGCCTGCTCTGCACCAGAGGCCCTCCTCTCATTCTGCTTAGACTCCTCCTCCTCAGCCAGCTGCCTCCTTCTCTTCTCCCTACGTTCTTCTAGTTCTTCATCCCTTAGACTCTCAAGATGCTGCAGGATAGGGACCTTCACCACTGAAAGCAGATGTAAGAATTCATCCTTGATTAATGTTGTAATAGGTCCTCAATTCCAATTATTGCCACATAAACCTATTATCTTATTTCTGGATAATAAGGTTGAATGATGATGATTGTGTCCCAGTCCTTTCTCCACCAAGTCTGGTAAAATATGCAATGATACTATTTTAAGACCAACTTACCCGCTACACAGTCGTGCATACTCTCACTATCCAGCACTTTGCACTCATCTGTCCATCGTGTTAAGGCAGTGGGAATACTGGAGAGGGTTCCTAGAGAGTACCAAGGTAACAATCATGTTCAGAATTCCAGATAATACTAAACCAAAATACTGTCACAAGGAAGATAACACATGGTAATCCCAACCTGCTTGTCCCCCAGTACTGCTCTGCTCATGGAAGAAGTCATCCAACAACTCATCATCAGAACGAGCGATGATGTGCACATCCTCATTTCCAACCAAAAGGCGGGCACGACCACGAGATTGCAGAGGCAGGGAGCTGGACAGCTGTAATATGTCTGCTGCAGCACTTGGGCCCAATAATCTAATAAAGGATGACAAGAGGAACAGAATTTTTAATAAGCATCTCTCTCTCAAAAAAAAAAAAAAAGGCTGCGGTGTAACAGATGTTCCAAAAGAGTGTTGCTGCCACCCAAAAATAAACATGCTATTACCTTTGCAAGATGAGAGGCGGGTTAGGCTGGCGGTTCCCTGGGTAGTGGACATGGATTGTGTGTCCACTGTTGGCAGTGAGCTGGCGCAGTGTGCGTTGGCTGCGTCCCATGCCCTGTGCCAGGCGGCTGCTAGTGCCTGCCACACCTAGGGTTAGGGAACCATGGTCAGCATGGCGAACCATCAGTGGGTGGGAGCTGGGGATGTTGCCTGGGGAGGGAGGGATGTCAGCTGATGGAAAAACAACAGAAGACAGTAGGCAGACATTAGGGGGACAGCTCTGGCACCATCCCAAGGAATGTTTATGAGGGTTGAGGAAATCTGTTTTCTGCATAATTTCTGTGTGTATTTGTAAATCTATATTCAGTTACAAGAGCTACCATCCATTCATCTCATAGACAGAATTAATCTTTGAAAAATAAGGCTGATCATGTGTTTCTGCAAGGATTAGTGATTGGGACATTCAAAAAAATAATATGTTAAAGCCTAGTTAATATTAAGACAATGTTGCTTACCATTGTTGGAGAACATGTTGTCAAACTCTATGATGAGGTCATCATCCCTGTCAAACCTTTCGAAACGGATGTGTGGTGCCGCATTGATGTCAGGAAAGTCCTCATCCAACTCCATCTCTGAACCTTCATCATCATCGTCCTCATCTCCTTCCTCATCATCCTTTAAGAAGAGACACAGTGAGCCTAAGGGTAAAGCCACAATCGAGATCTGTTTTAACAACCTCCTTGTTATTCATACCTGATCCTCCTCCTCCTCTTCTTCCTCCTCCTCCTCTTCATCCTGGCTGTCTTCGTCATCATTACTGCCACTTGAATCTTCCTCCTGTGTGTGCTCCTCATCCTCCGGTTCCAGGATGTTCATGGAGTCTGACAGATGGGAAACACAGTGTTGCTGACAAGGATATCTGAGAGGGTAGTTATCATGAAACACCAGGGTTGGGGACTATAACGTGACCTCATAGGTACTATAATAATAAAGAATTCTGGCCACTGAAAATGACGTAAATCCTGCCACACACCCAAAAAGTACAGCAACACCGGCCTGGGATCCAAAATATATAACATTCCAGTGATAAGTAATATTATACTGAGCCTATTTTCTCAAAACAATTAAATACAATAAATGCAGGTTTATTTAAAGTTCTGTACTTTTAAGAAAATGCATTGCTGTTTTATAGCTTCTGTCTACAGTATTTTTCCTTTGCTTATTGTTTTGCACCAAAACACCAAGTCAAATTCAATGGCAATAGCAAATGGTTCTGATAAAATAATCAAACAAATTTTGGGCTACCAAACTATAATTAACAATAAAAAATAGCCGGCTGTAAAGTCAGCAGACAGACGCACTTGTAGAAACACTGCCATAAAATCTGTAAATTTGTATGTAAACAAGTGAATCAACAAAAAAAGATTATATAAAAAATAAATCATATAACCTTTAATAGACAAGTGTAGATTAAGTCATGTATTCAGACATTTCTCATTAAATGGTAAATGGACAAATGGACAATGGCTTGTATAGCGCTTTTCTAGTCTTTTGACTACTCATAGTGCTTTTACACTGTAGGTCACACCTACATATTCACACACTAAGGGCAGAAGCTGCAATGTAAAGTGACCATCAGAAGTAACTAATCCCATTAAAACCTGATTTAACACTTTGTAAGACTTTTGAAGGATCTGTGGGAGCCCTAAACTTTACGGTGAAGAGTGTGTGATTTTAGACAGCCAAGGTTGTGATATTTAAATGTCTTACCTTCCCGGTTGGCCTGAAGAGTTGATGCCTGGCTAATATTTGAGGGGGCCTCATCCATCAACACATCTTCTTGCGATTCATCTTCACCGCTGCGTCCCACTGATAAAAAGAACAAGCATACACACCCTTTAGGTTTCTTTGCCCTTTGCAATACCATCAGTACCTGCACTTTGGAATTATGTGTATAAATCCCAGCAGTAAAGGGAGCTGTTATTCTAAAATGGTTATGCAGACTGTTAACATGTATTTATCTTCTAAAACAGATAACTAGTCTAACCTTGGCATGCGTGTTTACCATCTAACCTTACTGTCACCGTTCAAAATAGTCCAGTGGCTTACCTATAATTGTACTATTGACTGCACCGGCATCTCTTTCCAGAAGCTCATCAATCAGATCCACAAGCTCATTTTCCACCTACAACAACAGAAAATTAAATACAAACCAGAGAAAGATACTGTGGCTTAATGGATGTCATACCTCAGAACTCATTACCTACTTATGGTTATACCAACTTTTATATAAATGTTGTTCATTATAGATTTTATAAATGATGTAATGCATTTATAAACCATTTGAGTACGTGTGTAATATGTCAATCACCTGCATAGCCTGTGTGCTGAGAACCTCTGGCTGACCAGCAATGACCACAGTGTCTCCCTCAGTCTCTCCATCCATGAGGTCACTGTCTGTTCCCTGCACTCTGTGGTTGCCCTCCACTGGCTCTGCCTCTCCAGACTCACCTAGAAATAGATGAAGCGTGTTAGCACAAGACTTTTCCAGAATAACTACTTCTACATTGTAACTGATGAGACTCGTGTGGATACCTTGGTCCTGAGTGTTGCTGTTGCTGTCTCTGGCAGCACCCACAGTGTCATGTTCGGTCTTGTTCTTGCTGGAGCCTCCTTTGCCCCCAAACAGACTGCTGGGTTGGTTAACAATGCGGGACAGAGTCTCCAAAGGCTTCAGAGCAGCATTCACAGTGTTGGCCATGTTGGGACTAAACCAAAAAATGTGAAGACATTTTTTTTTTAAACGATTTTGTTCAGCCACAGGGTCCATTTAACTTACTAGTCTAAATATCTACATTTCTTTTTATATTAATGCTAACCAAATCAATATAGTATACTATTTTACCTGGACAAATCCAAGCTGTGGGGCACACGAGCCAAGTCATTGACCAGACCTTTCTTCAGGAAGAGCCTGATGATATTGTTCATGCCATTGTGTTGCGTCTTGGCTGCTGCTGTGCTGTAGAAACTGGATGTTGAGGGACAGGACTCCATAATGGTGCTGATTATGCACATCACTGCCTGGAGCCTGTGATGTATATGTACAAGGACAAAGAAGGAGAACAATGATAGGGTTTTGTACAGAGTCCTTAAAACTATGACTTAAATGGCTACAGTGTCAATACAAGGTTGGTTTACTTGTTTTTAATGCTACTTACCTTGCATGTTTTTCTGCACCTTCTGTCATTGCAAGTGCTCTACTCAGGGCAGCCTTCACCTCATTGACCAGGGCCACCTGAGCATCAGTTCCAGTGCCGGCAGCTGCCAGGCTTGCTAGGAAGAGACGTGCCAGGGCTGGGGTGTCCTTATCCTCTGAGTTCTGGGTGTGTGGCAGTAAATGGTCGAGCACAAACGCAAGAACACTACAATCCTGTTAGGACAGAAGGAGGGTCAAAACAAGTTAAAAAAAAATATTTTTTTTTTTTATAAAAAGAATCCCAATGAAGATGTGTGAAATGCTGACATGATTTAGTTTAACTACTAACCTCTTTAATAAGCTCTGACTGTCCGGCGGTATAGCAGTAGGAGGCAATTAGTGTGGCAATGCCAACATAGGAGCGCACTAGTTCAGCCAGCAGTCTCAGGATGGTGGATGTAGGCATTAAAGGCTTGCTTGCCTTCACCTTAGATGCTTTACTCTCCTCTGAGCTGGTACTCTTCTCTCCCTCCTGTTCTTTCTTTTCCTCCCGCATCTCTTCTGGTGTGGTGGCTGAGGAAGGAAAATTATTGCAGTGTTACGCATCTAATATACAGTCAAATGTAATAAACAGAAACTATGACAACGGTCAGTCTGACAGTCTCACCTTCTCCTTGTGGAGTGCCAGACTGGGATGACTCAGCCACACCTCCATCAGCAGCAAACACTTGAGTCTGAGGAGAAGAAACACAGGTTTATTTCTCATTGCAGAGATGACGCACAACATATTTGAATATAGCGACCCTGTCACTCACATTGATATGGAATGCAGACTGGGAGTCAAAGTCGCTGCCCTGTCGGGTTAGTCTGTACTGCTGGTAAACGTCATCGCCAACATCCTGCAATATCTGGCAAAGGTCTTGACCACCAGGCACAGCTACTGCACGCTCTTCTTGGCGCTCAGCTGTAACATACACACACACACACACACACACAAATGAATAAAATGACATACACAGCCTTGAAAAAGATAGCTATCAGGCGCATTTTAACATGTCTTACGTTCTTCAGGAGCATGGTAGGCAGCCAGAGCATTGAGCATGTCATAGATTACTTCTTTGATGGTATCAGGGATGGGTGGTAAGGGGGACAGTTTTAGAGGGGTTGTCTTCACTAGCTGCACAGCATTTGGTCCCTTAATCCGAAGGTTCTCAAACTCATCATCTGAGGCTTTGAAAAAAAGGTTACACATAGGTTAGAAAGATTAAGACAACTATAATGCTCAATAATTTGATCACATTTTTAATAGTTGTAACTATCTACTCAATGCTTAACAACATCTCCCTAGAGCAGCTTGCACACTCACCTGTGCCGGCTCCCCGAGGTGCAGGCAGAGCGATGCGGACACAATTGCTCGCTGTTTCAGCAAAGCATTCAGGGTTACGGCAAGCGGCAGGGCCCAGGACACGAAGGATGTAATTGATTTCTCTGGATCCAAGGCTGCCTGACACCACTCCTGAGGTGGTACTTCCTGCTCCACTAGTCACTGCGGACCTCACCACCTTTGGCAACAGATTGTTAATGAAGTTTTTTAATGAATCAACAGAACTTCGTTTTCATAAATTTCCATATTTTCCCAAATTAAATTTAAAAGTGCAATTTAACTAGTTAAAAGTGTATTCACATACTAAGCTCTCTTTAAAACATGAGTGGAATAGACACTGACCTTTTCCATGGTGTGTCGCAGCGTGGCTGGATCTTCTATGATGTGTCTGAACAGCAGCGTGACCAGTGGGGTGAAGCCATTAAAGCCAGAGCTTTGGGTCAGCCCCAGAATCATCCGTGTGCTCTTCAACTCTGCAAACATCATTGCATAGTGGTGGTTCCTTGTTAGGCGCAAACAGAGACGCAATGTAGCATGGAGGGTGTCTGGGTCCACAGGAACACTAATCATGCTGACACAGGCACGAATAAGAACAGTGGTCATGTCCTCAGTCAGGCCCTCTACAACAATATCTGCGCGGTCTGAATCCACACAAGATGAGGGACCTGATGGGGTCTCCTTCAGCTGGCTGGAATCCTCCTTTGGAGCACTCATCTCGACTGCAGCCACCGAGTCCAAGTCAGTATGAGTTTCTTCCACTTTGTTTCTCTCTCCCTCTTCTCTCTCAGTGTCTGTGATGCTGCCAGCCTTGGCAGGCTTTGGCAGGCGAGGTACTCTCTGGACAGTCAACATCACTGGCCTCCTGTTTCCAGTCTCTTCATTTACCTGTCCCAAAGATTGGTTTTAAGTCAAATAAAGCAATAAAGTTGAATTCTACAACACACCATAACATTAAAGATTAAATGAAGTTTAGGGTTATTCTCTGGAAGAAGAGTAAGATGGTTCAGTGTTCTTGTGTACCTGCACCATGGTGTTAAACTGCACGGTGTATCTCCTACGTCCAGCTGTGAAGCGGACACTGCTCTCCCCAGCCCTCCACGCTGAGTCAATGGTACTGTTGTTTGAGGCGCTGTAACTGCACCAACGGCCTGAACGATCATCGAACCATCGCCAATTATTCCCGTTGGGCTGCAGATACTGAAAGTAGTCAAAATTCAATGATTAAAAAAATATCAATAAAGGGATGTCAAAATAACACATAATACAGAATACAAAAACTAAAGCGCAATAAACTTGACAGGGTGATATTTATGCAACCATGTTTGATGGGATTGCATGTTTTAAGTGTAAGTTTGCAAGTAGCAGAAATATTTATCTTTTATCTAGACACAGCTCAATCCAGGAAGCAAATGTTAAATAGAGAAAGAAAGACGTTATGTGTGCCGACTAGAAGAATATACCATGGTGACGCAGTTCTTGTGATGTTTGTCCTTGTGGGTTTTTTTGTATTCTTCCTACTCTTATCTGTCAACGACTCAGTACTCACAGAAAATTCTGAAGTCTAAAAAAAGTCTATACCTGTGCATTTCAATTGGTGTACAAAATTAAGTAGGTTACTTGCCTCTTGAAATAGTTACTTAAGCCGCCTCAATTCTAACCCACTGCTTTAGCTACCGTTGTGAATGAAGAACCAAACTGCTTAAGATCCTACTGCATCTCTATGTGAGATCCCAAAGCAACTTCAGTTGGATGCTATGTTTGGATCAGATCCCCATGGTTCAAGGCCACACGTGAACAGCGGAAACACAACTTTTCTCAGCTTTATCTTGCGGTGTCTGTGTCATAGAGGTATCAGCTGGCAGTTACTTGCAGTAACAGTGGTTTGGGAACAAATACTGTTATTGTTGGATGCAGGATTTCATATTAGATAGTTTTACTCAGATTTTTAAAAGCACTTTCTAAATAAAAAGGGAGTTCAGGTTTACCTAACTGCTTGTATTATTATTCATATATTATTATATATATTGTGCTTGTATTTTTTGCATTTATTTTGTGTACATAAGGCCGGCCTAATTGTGTAAATACAGTGTAAACTTAGTCTTTATTTTGTGTTTAATAAAAACAGCTACCACCTAATTGGGGAATTTCCTGTGGGAAACACTGTAATCTTTAAATGTGGATGTGTTTTAATACCTTGTTCATTTGTTCCCTGCGCTTTGAGGAAACTGCCATCTTCTCATAGAAGTCAATGATCAACAGAACTGGTGTGATCCATCTGCAGAAAAAAAGGCATATTTATTTTTTAGAAATTGGCATTTTAGATTTAAAAAAAATGACAAATGCAAATGGGATGCTTTTGTAAGACTATGCAAAACTCACTTAGGTGTTTGTATGTCTTTCTGCTCTTTAGCAGCCTGCAAACAGGGTTGCACAACTTCGAGCAGCTTAATGAGCAGTTCGAGAATCCCACTGTTTTGCACCACTCTAGCACCAAAGAGCTTCAGTTCCTTGTAAAAGAAAAAAAATGGTGTGAAAAATGAACATGTACAAGAATAAATTTTCTGCGACGTTATCCACTATTCATAAAACTTTTGATTGGTGTGTTTCTGGTACCTCAAAGAGCAAAGTAAGCAGTAGAATTCTTGTTGCCAGTTTGGAGGCCTGGGGTAGAGTGGCCATCTGTCGGGTCCACTCAGACACTGTCTTCGTGTCACTGGTAGTCAGGGGCTCAGCTGCCCTGATCAGCACGTCTGCTGCGTCCCACACCTACACGTAAAATGGACACAGTCAGACTCATACAATAATCCTGTGCTGCTTATTTTCTTTTTATGATTACAAGTTCACAGTTTTGAAAGGTTCTAATGTTCAAATTGAATTATTGACAAATTACAAAAACACAAAATAGCATACAAAGCCATATTTGCATTAAGGATATGTTAGGTGTGACAAGTGTCGGACTGCAAGCAAGCAACAAACTCATCTTCACTGACCTGGTGGACAACCTGTCCAAGGAGTTCATCCCTGTACTCCGCGCCACTCCTCTTAATGGCAGTCATCAGCAGGTCACAGAGTCTGTAGACTGTGTCAGGCAGCTCGTCCAGAAGGTGGAAGCAGCCAGGCAGCATGGAGTCAGTGAAGGTATGCAGCTCCTTAGGATCTAGCGGCTCAGCCTCCATGAAGCGCTCCAAGCAGCGGGCTTCCTCCTCCTCTGCCCGCTCCCTGGCTCTCCTGTCCTCTTCCTCGCGTCGGCGTGCGGCTTCCTGAAGCAGACATGCAAATAATTTTAAAAGCAGCACAGCTAAACACCTATTGTAAATGGAGCCTTTTTAATATTATTTCTTTTAAATCACCCCTTGACAGTGTGTGCCAGTGATGACAATAACTAATCAGACCTATCTAGTGTTTTTGTACCAGGCTGTAAACATGTTAAATATGCTGTCAAAACAGCTTTTTTGCCTGTTGTCTGTATGTGACTACCGGTGTTCCTGGAGCCAACTGCAGGATTTTGCACTTCCGCATTAGCTTAATTTTTCAAGACCGGAGGTTGCCGCTTGATTATTACTCATTCTTTTACTTAGCAATATTTTTTTTTTACTTGTTTAAGAACATTGAATCTATGCTTGTCATATTAAATGTGATCTATATATATAAACTTGACTCCAAATTAGGCAGTAAGAATGACACACCTCAGGTGAGTCGGAGCGCTGCTCCATGCTGACCTCTTGCCCAAGTGACATGGCGATGGCCCTCATCATCTGATCCTCTTCAGACATAGTCATGTCCTATACAAAAAAGGGGATTTTTAGACAATGTCAGATGCCAGAAGATAGTTACATAAAAAGGAAATAAATAATTCTCTGTCTATGAATCCTTACCCTTACTGCTCCGCCAAGAAGTGGTGGAGGGTGTGTAAGTAGGTACTCAGTGGCCTGCTCCATGGTACTGGTGTTTAGTAGGGCCTCCATAGCATGCTCTCTTGAGAAGCCCATATCCATCAGCTTAAACACAACATAAAAAGGTAAGTTATTTGTAGAAAAGTTAACAGAGTTTTTGCGATAAACAAAGGGCAAATCAAATGAAAGAGGTAATGATGAGGAAGATGACAACTCAAAGATGTCATGAATGGCGAGGGAAAGTCAAAAAAGCTTTTTGACTACAAGAAGAAAATTAGACACTCTTGCTTATTTCTGTTCTGGACTCTTTTTCCAATTAACAATGCATTGACCTCCCCAATCCCTCTTACAAAGACACAATCAAACCCTTTTCCTTCATAACACAACCCTGATAATCTACGTAAAAAGGAAACATTACCAATAACCTGGTTGAAATTTCTCTCCCCTGTCCTGTTTAATCAGTCCAAATTAGCCAACCTTTCACAATCCCTTTCGCTCTCATACTCTCAACTTTTCCTTAATTTCTTCCCTTTTCCCTGATGCCTCTTATACCTGCTGGAGATGCTGCTGGCGGACCTGTTCATGCCTCTCTCTCCCTCTGTCTCTTTCCTGTTATAAAACAAACGGTGGCCCAGCATTCAGTGCATGCAGAATATGGGGAAGGAACAATGACATATAGAACCTTTTTTTTTTTGCTTTCTTAGATACCTAGCTAAATAATCATACAGTTAGTTTTTGCTGTGAAAACTTATTACAGTTATAGCAAAAGTTAAAATACTTAGAGGGCTGCTGGAATAAACTACAACTTGCAAGCAGAAAGATAACCCTTAACCCACAAACAATTCAATAGAAAAATCCAGAAATTATTTTTGCTGAGAGCAAAAAAAGTGAACAACTTTATTGAAAGGGGCCACACTGTTTAACAGCTCTAGCACATACCTGTGTTAGCTGGGCCTGGTTAACCTGGGGCTCACGGCGGGGGGTCGAGTTGGTTGACTCTTCAGCTGTTCCACCTGCTGGACCTCCAGATGTTGTTCCAGTTGCTGGTGGTGCCTCTCCAGTTGTAGTTGATGCTCCAGGGGCAACACTAGGTGCCAAAGGACCGGTGGGGGGCGCCTCTTCTTCTGGACGCACTGTGCCCTCCCTCTCCTTAGCCAGGCGCTCCTGTATTACAGGTTCCCCTCTAAGGATGTGGCAGAGAATGGCCAGCATGGATTCAGCCATCCTACCTCCATACACCTTCAGAGGCTTCCTATTCCACAAGCTGCGGATGCAGCTGAATGCAGCCTGGTTAAAAAAATGAGTTCGTTATAATACAGAACCGCCAACATGCATTTATGACAAATGCTGCAACCTATTGCCTTGTCAGAAAAAAAAGGCATAAACCTTAAATCTTGGCAGCTCCATGTGCAGTCCAAATTAACTTAATACCGCTCTGTTGTTTATATACAGGACTTGTGGTATTTTAGAATTTAAAAGAGGTCATGAAAGGTTCTCCCAACCCTGTTATTCATAATATACAATTTTCTTTTTTAAGGAGAGCAGGAGCATTTTTTTTATTGTGTCCCATCTTTTTCCCCACTTGAATGTATCCCTGTAATTTGTTTCCCAAGTCTAAAAAACAAACCCAAAAGCTTTGTATAAAGGCACTTTCTGACTCATGAATGAGTCAGAAACTGACCTTTTGAGTGACTATGAGGAACCGTAGGGCGCTGAATTGAGGCATGGTGGGGGTGACTCCAGGCATTTTAGCTGGCAGTGAGTGGGGTGAGTCCAGCACAGTGCTTGGGTTCACCATCTTCTCCACCAGCATTAGCCAAGCATCCAGGAATTCCCCTGTCCCATCTGGTAAATCTGTATGCTCTAGACCCTCAGACACAGGCACCTTCCCGCCCATTGACAGGGCCCAGTTAAATGTCCTGCACAAACACAACACAAGCAATAAATCACCTGTTTAACATATTCATGAGAAACATATGGATGACGATTCAAGTTCAAATACGGTTCTTGCTCCTGATGTCTAACTGCCAAGTGTGGAACTCACTCAAATAAGGCATCATGCCCCCCAGAGCAGAAAAACTTTTGCAGCATGAGGTGGTATGGGTACTTCCTCTCATCAAACAGCATGGGAGATGTAAAGCCCACAGAGCAGATGAAGAAAGTCAGCCTGTCAGAAAAAAAACCCAATCCATATCACTTATGTTGAGCAATGCATATATTAACAATGGCATGTGATGGTAGAGATAGTAAGATCGTACCTGAACCGAGGGGTGGGTGTGTAAGGTGGGGGCTGCCAACTCAGACCCTTGGTTAGGAGCTTTGTGAGGGCAGAGGCAGTGGCCCGAGCAGCAGGCGTTGGAGTAGTGCCTGTGCTTGTGGCATGGTGTGAGCGGCGCTGGCGCACTGGAGAGCCAACACACAGCTTCACCAGCAGGCCAAAGAGCTCAGCCAGAGCCCTACCTAGTCTAGATGAAGCTAAAAAGAAATCCATAGTTATGCATTTCTCAATAAACTCATGGCAATTTGAGACTATGTCCAAAACATGTTAAAACTGAAACGTTTTATGGAAATTAACTTACCAGAGAGAAGCGGTTTTATCTGTTTAATGCGGGTGGCCATTGCTGGGGTGAGTTTGGACTTTGCCTTAGGGTCAGTTGCAGTGGGTTCGTCTGTCTCCATGGGAGCCAAGGTGTCTCCATCTAGACCCATGCCTTCCAAAAGACCACCAGCAGATGAATCCACAGACACTGCCTCAGACTCTGCTGAATAAAGGAAGAAGAAATTGGATTCAGGGGAAGGTGGTCCAGGTGCACGGTGTATTTCAATAAACAAATGTAAAACATAATATTACCAGTTTTCTTGGAGCTAGAGGCTGCTGTTGCTGCAGTGCTGCTTGATGGCTTCTCCTCTTTGGGTACCAGTTTCTGCATATCTGCCTGGCCAAACTCACAACCTGAAGGCAGACTGTTGGGCACAGATAAGAGTAGTAAGAGGGTTAAAGCAGTCTACAGAGTTGGAATAATGAGAATAAGGTATAAGGGATTTACCTGTTAGGTGTGCAAAGAGACAGCAGCACAGTGCTCTCCCACACCAGTGAGCAATACAGCTGACTGAGCTTGTTAAGAACACTCAAACCCAACTGGGAGCCCCACTGGTTGACGGAGATAGCTCTGATCTCACTCTGAAGAAAATAATAGAAACATGTGATGAGCATCACAAATCTGAGAAACCCCTCCACAACTAAAACAACAAACATCATTCTTGGTAATCTGCTGACCAAAACTTCTGTAATTTGCAAATGTTTATATCACAAGTTTACAGTTCCATGTCTTTAATTTGCTATTGAACACTGATCAACTTTTCAATTATGTTTTTGATTGTTCTAAATTTAGGGGGTTACCTATGGCATTATAGACAAAGGAAAGTTTGGTTTACTCAACAACACACTAGGGCCGTACTCAAAAAATCAATACGGCAATATATCGTCATGTGCTCCTTGCAAATACGTGTATCGATTTAGATGTTACAGAATCGCTGTGATGACAGTTTTAAAGACAGCTGGCCTATGGTGCAGTTCACAATAACACCATAGCTCTGGGATTCAAATATTTAAATGTATTTAGGATCTTTGAGTACCCAAATTGAAGTGTTTTAAGTTGTAGGATCCTCATGCCTCTGTTGTTATTCTCAACAATGAAAAACAGCTGTTGTAGTGAATTCTGTGTAGGACATGATCATTATCCAAAATCAATGTATATCGTGATATGTATCGTATCGTGGCTTCTGTATCGTGATACGTATCGTATTGTGGGGTTGTGGGAAATACCCAGCCCTACAACACACATTGTTTTCATTGTTTAGGTCCAACTACTTAAATTATTTGGAATAAATTATTGTTCCTACATATATATTTATGGAAAAAAGGAGTGTGTATCACCATTGTGAGATATGCATGTCTCTGGGACAACACAAAAAATAGCTCCAGAGAGCCGCAGGAGGAATTACTGCAGAGGACACCTTTGACTACCAACATAAAGTAATGCCCTGTATTCACTCCCTTAACTTCTTAACAATCACTGATGTTCATCAAAATCATATCAGGCAAACATAGACCAACTTAGTGGACATTATATTTTGGTAATTGAAATACAATGAGAGGACATCAATTCTATCTTCAAAGAAACAACATCCATATTTACCTGTCCTACTCTGCAGGTGTGGACAAACATGAGGATGTAGGCATGTGCTGCAGTTAGAGCGTGTAGCAGAGGTGTGGCTCGGGCTGACAACGTGGCATCGGTGACGTGTCCTGCGTTAGCCAGCTCTCTTAAAAGCACAGACCCACCAGGCACCTCAATTGGTCGATGAAGTGGCTCCAGAGACGTCAGGATACTGTCCAGTTGGCACAGGCCCTCCTGGAGTACCTTAGGCTCATGGGAGAGAGTCTAAAGGAGAATGATTAAGAGGGACAAGCAATTTAATATTAGTTCAGAAAACGTATATTTCTTTAGCCTTTTATTATTAAGTTGCTCAGAAAGTGTGAATTATTCATGAGCTAAATCAGGCAGTTTAACATTAAAACCATTATTGATGTAAACCTTTCTTAATAAATGAAAATAATACACACACAAAAAATCTGATTTGTTTTGGTGCTCACCAGTATTGACTTGCAGACACCAGCCACAGCTTGGCAGGCAGCAGAAGTGGGAAAATCTATGGGCAAGTTGGGAAGGCCCAGAATAGAAACCAGAGGCAGCAGTCCTTTCTGGTTCACAAACTCTTGACAATGGTCGTCTGTTGTGTTGTTGCTAAGTATAGATTCCACAAACTTCATCTAGAAAACATATGCATTGACAATAAACATATGTACTGGGACAGAAGTAATCAGCACTTTTGAGCTTTAAGTGTTTCACAATATAGACAAATCACTTCTGAAACTGTCAAAATTATAACTCACCACATTCAGAATATAATCCATTAGAGGAATGGGTATCCGCTCCTCAGTGCCCACCACCCTGCAAAAACAAAAAATCATCAAATGACAAGTACGAGCTCAAATATTTGAATTCTTGTTGATGATTTGAAAAATAAAAGTCTATGATGACTTATTGTCCTATTCTATTGTGTTATAAACTCAGCGTCATACAGTTCAAGTGGAACTGACTGTCTGTTGCTCTCTGGTTCCCCCTGTTGCTGGCTGAAAGTGTGGAGGGCCTCTTCTTCTTCTTCATCCTCACTGGAAGCTTCTTCAGCAGCATGGCTGGAGCGTGCTGGTGGCACTGCCACAGTGCCGTCTGCTTTCTGGATGGATGGTTTCTGACAGATGTACTCAGGGGCTCGACCTAGGTTGCAGATCTCCTCCAGTAGCTATAATATGAATACAGCATTCATTATCCTGTCAATTCATGAGGAGACGTTTGAAAGAGCAACTACATGAAAATCTAGGTAGACTACCTTGATAATGGCAGTAGTAGCATCGGTCTTCAAAGTGGGCTGGTGCCTCATGAGCTCATCCACAGCACTGCCTAGGTTGGAAGCAGTATCACCTTAAATCAAATACAGAATATGTCATTCACTTAAGAAGGTTCCACAGGGGAAGATCTTACTTACATTGCACATATAGTTAAACTCACCCAGTGGGTCAGAACTGCGACGCCGTCGCATGGCAGGCAGGTAGTCAGGAGACAAAAGCACTTTGAAGAGGCGCTCGAAGGGCTGGCACTGAACAAAGGAGTGCAGGCCTCTTGCATTCAAGCACAGGGCACTAAACACGTTGGGTAGGGAACCCAACACCTCACGGGTAGCAGGTACCTGGAAGCAAGAAAAAATGAAATATGTTCTATGTTGCTCCAACAGTAACAAAAAAAAAAAAAAAAAAAAAAAAAAAAGGAGAACAGTGCTGATGTACATTGATGGAGTGCAACTGAACCACTTTTTTTTTTCTAACTAGCCCCAGCTAAAGAAATCTAGCCCATGTCTGGCAATAGATTGGCTCTTTGACCTTCAAATTAAAGTGATGCAGGCAGTAACAAAAGCTGAACAAATTGGACAACTTATACATACACTATAAACAAAGGTGCGAACAGCAATTTATCTTGAGTCCAGTTGTGTTTGGACATTCATTTAAAAGCCAAGTTTAACAGTCACAGCACAAGCAAAGATTAAAAAAAACAAAAAACAATAGCTATGCTGGAAACTCACATCTTTGATTAGAAGGGCATGCAGCATGACATCAGTGAGACCATTATCCTGTAAGGAGGAGAGCAGGGATGGCTCCTGGAACACGAACACTGTCACAACCTCTGTCGCTAAAAGCCCAAAAGGCAGAGACAAGGGCAGGAAGGAAAAAAAATAAAAAAAATCATAATCCAAGAAACAAACAGCAAAACAATGACAAAATATTCAACACCATATTAAATCAATAAAAATAAAGTTTATTGTGTTCAAAAACTACGACATGAAGTACGGTAAATTCAATTAGATCAGACAATTTGGAAGACTTTATCTTCAATGACTATTTTGAACTCACCTAAAAGAAACAGTGAAGGGCCATAGTATTCTGCATTACTAATGATGTGCTTGAGTGAGGTAGGCAAGGACCCGTCCATTACTATAAAGTGAAAAGGGTGCACATACACACATTAACATCAAACAGTTCCATAAATACACATTAATTTTGAAGAAACTAATAATGACTATTTAGCATATATATTCTTATAGTGAGAACAAAATTTTAATATAATCCTGCATCCAGAGTTTGTTTTATAGAACAGCCAAGAGAATGCTAACGACTCACCATGGCGGATACCATCAGAAAAGGCAGGGTCCTGGATGGCTTTCTTCAAGAAATTTAGCATTGACTTTAACAGAGCTGCCCGCTGGGGGATACACTGCACACCTAGGGGGAGACATTGTCATTTCAATAATGGATTAAAATCCTGACATAGTTTGTTCATCTGCTGTGTGTCTGCTGTACATACCAGCACGAGGCGCGTTAGGAGTGTTGCTCTGTCCTCGTTGCTCCGCCTCTGGTCTGGAGCCAGAAGATGTTGAGGGTCCAGGGCTGCTTTCCATGGCAACTTCTGACACTGTGGCAAGACATTAAATTGAAAATGAACCAGTCAGATAAAAAACAATTGACTTGTTGATATTACTTTGATTAGATTAATACTTTTTATTAGTCTATCCTAAGTGACTTACTCTCCATGTCTGTGTCCATGTCTTCTGACTCCACTGCTGCACTGGGCCTCTGAATCTTTGGCTTAATGACAAAAGGGCACTCTTTCCTCGACAGGTCCACCTCATGCTACAAATACAAAGTAATTGACAACAGAAAAGAGAGAAGAATGGCTTAGTCTAGAGCAAAAGTGTCTGACTCTGACGACAAAAACAAAAAATATAAAGTGCATAACCAACCTCTAGCCTGCAGATGAAAATGGAAAGGCCGCTATGGGATTGAAAGGCAGCCATGTCAAGGTTGGTGATGAGGTCCACAACCCGCACTGCTCGTGTCACAAAGGTGATCTGGTCCTGCTCATCCCCCAGAAACTTAATCACCTATAAAATGAAAGGTATTAAAAGTAAAGCCTTAAATTTGGTAATCCATCATCGTTTTTTAGCAGAGTCGGGATATACCTTCAGGAGGGCTTCCATCATGCCACAGGAGACTAGGGCTTCGCCTCCAGCATCGTAGCTGGCCAAGTGGTAGAGGAATGAGAAGAGTGCAGTGGCAAACTGGTGTGGGTATGGTTCCATCAGAGGATCTAGAAAATGTAATTTAAAAGTTGAAAAGAAGAGAGGCTTTAATTTCCTTTTCTTTTTAGAATCCCACTTCAAGTTAGCAAATAAATGGACCCATTCTCACCAATCATTGCTTGAATACAGTTTCGGACCAACACAGGCAAAAAGCCATGGTAGGAGGCAGTGCCGGTGCAGTCGATGATGTTTGAAAGCTTGGGCGTCCTCTCCAGATGGACAATCGAAGTTAAAGTGCGCAGAGAGGCTGCCTTGATATCCTAAAGAACAAAATTGTCCAAAAACATTTTGTTAAGTAAGTAATAGTGCTTCTGCAGGATAGACATTTAGTGTTATGACACAACTGTCTTACCACAAGCTGTTTGTCTGTGATCTGTAACACATCCACCAGCTCCTCTATCAAGCCGTTGTACAGAATACTGTTGGCTGACTCTTGGAGTGCATTTGAATACACTGCAAAGAAAAAAAAGTTAGACATAAAAAAACAAACAAACAGAAAACTCTTTCACATCTTATCTTCGATAAAAAGCATCTACTAACCCAGTATAGAAATTGCATGTAGTCGGGCCTGCACAGCCTGCAACCTCTTCTTGTGGTTTGAGAAACCATGGGCCAGTCGAATATGTGTGAACAGCAGGGTTTGCTTGTCTTTAGGGATGTTGTACATCACTGTCAGCGACTCCATGATCTCAGATGGGCTCTCTGAAATCTGACAGTCAAAGAACAGCATGTGTATGCTGAAAACGACCACATATCAATATTAAATATCTACCGTAAAATACAAAAAATCCACATTACCTTGTCAAGCTGCTCGATGTGAATATAGTGTAGTGTGTTACTACTTGTCTGGAGGGGAAAAACAGATGTCAAAAACAGCCATAGACACGGATATACAATGTATTTATACCAGAATGATTGCATAAAATAAATGTTTGACTGTACCTTTCTCTCTACTTTGACCTCAGGACCTGGCTCTGCATAAAACTCAAAGTGCAGTGTGGTGGCACTAGGAGGGTACTTCTGCTCCAAAGAAGGCAGCATGGTAGGGACAGATAATTAAAAAATTATATACTATTTATATAATTATACTGTTTATGGGTTTTATCTAATAATTATTTTAGGGGCTTTTTCTGCCTTATTTGGAGAGACAGGATAGTTGATAAGAGTCGGAAATTGGGGAGACAGAGTGGGAAATGACATGCCAAAAAGTAGCTGCAGGTCAGATTTGAAACCGGGCTGCCTGCTTCGAGGACTAGACTAGTGCAGTGACCACTCGGCCACTGGTTGCTTCTGTTTATATTTATAAACTTTACAAATAATACTGTCAAATGAGACATCAATTACACAGGTATGACAGGTTTGGAGGATAAATGGTTTTTGCTCTTATTATGTTGTTGCTCTTGTCTGTTTCGTAAGTCCATATGGGCCTGGTTCCCTTTTACGCATCAAAATACTGCTACTAGAGGACACCAGTAGCCTAGTGGTTAGTGCTTGCGCCCCATGTACAGAGGCTATAGTCCTTCAAGCTGGCAACCCCAGTTTGAATCCAACCTGTGGCTCCTTTCCTCTTTACCATTCCGCACTCTCTCTCGCCCAGATTTCTGACTCTATCCACTGTCCTATCTCTAAATAAAAACATAAAAAGCTCAAAGTAAACAGTTTAAATATACTGCTATAACTTCTACTACAATAAACATAAAACTAATAGTCCCACAGCTCTTGGTAGCTAGTAAAGAGTCATTGAACATCATTCAGTAAAATTCTTACCCCCATAGGTAGATCCCTGCAGCACTCAGCCAAACCAAAGCCATTCTCCTTTCCTCCCCAGCTCTACAGAAGAGAACAAAACAACTTAACAATAAAGCTCTTTCACTTGAGGGACAGTTGGAATGATGGCAATAGAACAACAATAGTATTCACTAGACCTCAGCTAGGTGTTGCAGACGGGCCAGTAGAGGTGTCCTTTTGTCAGATCCCAGTCTTGTGATGTAGTTGGAACGTTTACTGAACACATAGAGCAGGTTCAGCACAGACAGGACCACTTGCATGTCACATGAGGCTAACAAGGTGGTTAAGTGCTGTAAAGAGGGGTGATAGATAAAAGAGAAGTTAATTAGCTGCTTCACACATTCCTTTGTGACATACATACAGTCCGGTATATCAGAGAAATGATCGACAGTGCCCCATGTTCAAGCATACCTCTATGGAGCTGTAGAGGTGCCTCGAGAAGCTATACTCAATGAGTAGGGCTGTGAAGTTGAGCACTGCGAGAAGCAGAGCTTTGAGCTGTCCGTTGTCTGGACGGTCACACACCAGCAGCCATGACATGTTCTCCACTGTCTGGCCTGCATCGCACAAAATGCCATCAAAGCGATCCAACAGATCCACCCAGTGGTAAAGCTCACACTGTTGAAGACATACAATCGAATTTTCAGTCGATCAAGTAGAGGCTAATCACCCAAACTTCTCTATTCTTGTCAAATACATGGAGAAATGCTTTGTCTATATGAGTGACATGGATGATAGCAAGTAGCTATCAAGTTTGTGGCATTTATACCTTTAAGTTAAACTGATGTAAATGACCACAAACTCTCAATATGTTTGTATTAAGGGGTATTAATATTGACTTTAATATCAGTTCTTTTTGGTTTTCAGATGGAGCTGAGGCAGAATATAAAAATTCAGAATGCTCTAAATAAAGAAAATTGCAGTAAATTAGAAAGTAATTAAAGCATCCAAGTGGGCAAGAGTCAATCCACAACACGACTGTTAAATAGCAGAAAATGTATCACTGTTTCAGGCCTCAGTGCAAACTAAGACTAGAAACAGAATCAAAACATATCAAATAATAGCTGAGCAGTGGCATTAGAATGGAGATCGATTAACATGTTCTTATTTCAAAGCTTACCTTGCCAATATTCCAGGTCTTGATGTGCTGGAGTTCAACCAGCAGTTGCTCATCACTGCATGCCTTGAGCTTCTCTATAAGTATCCTGCAGTCTGCAGGCTATAGGTTCAGAAATAAAACAAAATGGTTAGTGAAGCAAGAGCTAACAGACCACCTATTCTTCTTTCCTTATCATAGTATTATATGATGAGATGTTTAAATTTGCATTTCCTCTGTTAATGCAGAGTAGAGGGAAACCCACAGACCCACAGTATTTCTCTCATGTGTATTAGCAGGGTCAAGATTTATAAATTAATTCACTTAACTGAGATGTGTCAATATTACTAAATTACCAATAGGCTAAAAAGGATCAGAGACAAAGTATTAAGAATACTCACAGCTTCCGTAGGTGTTTTCTTTAACTTGCTTCTGTCGACCTTCATTGTCGATAATCTCTAGTAGTTACTCCTGTTGAGAAATTTCTATTACCATCAGGATAGAAATCAATGTGCAATCCAGTTTGCTATTATACAGAACTACTTAGATTTATAGTCATAAACAAGGAAGATATTGCACTATAAACATCAGAATATTATAGAACCAAAAACAATGGATATAATATTAAAAATGCTTGACTAGTACACATCTTATTATATACTTACACAAAATTACTTGGCAATACCACACTTAGCAGCATTTTCCAGTCATTTTACCTGCAAAATGATGGTAAAAATCAAATTAGAAACATTGCTACACATACCAAAATACAGACAGAATTTGCACAGGTGTACCCTTAAGCATTAGATACAACATTGTCATGAAAGAAGCACATTAGACATTAAGTAAAGCTAAAAACCAGTTGGAGAGAATACAAAGAGCATCGTAAGAATATATCTAATGAAAGACCTACAAGATGGACTGCAAGTGCAAATTAAAAAAAATACAAGAACTTCTTAAATATCAAAAGAGCACATGATTAATGAGCAACAGCATTTATTATAATAGGTAATTTCCTTAACGGTATATTCCATCTGACAAATGACTATTCATAGTCAACTGTGATAAGGATGTAATAAAATTGACTTTTTGTTTAGGTTATCTAGGCTGACCATCACAAAGCTGACCAAGGCAGAGCATTAGCTACTGGCTAACTAGCGACATACGACACAAAGTTAATTGAATCAGGCTGGGCCCTTTTTTGATGGCCAAAATAATTTGTCCAAGGATCCTCATACTTGGAATTCAAATGGTGTCTCAGTAAAAACAAATCGCTACCTCCCTGTATGCGTGCCAATCAATACCTCAAGTTTCTTGACCCTGACAGGTAGAGTTATAGTTACCTAGCTCACAAGCTAACGTCAACCCTGCTAACAGCATAACGTTATTCACCGAATATTCCCACCACTGTGCACTTTTTTTGGAAAGCTAATTTTTCCACAGAAGACAACGTTTTGCTTTTTCACAGGCGTGTGGACAATACAATACAAGTTGGGAAAGTCCAGCGTACAAGACGAGTATTTCAGTATCGTCTGCTACGGAGTTGATGTTAGCTCCATGAGCAGCTAGCAGGAAGCTACCGGTAACGCTAGCAGGTGGTGTTCAAAGCAGCTGAATATCACCACATCATAAAAGTAAGCCAAGTCAAAAACAAGTACATGGTGTACTCAACGACAAACAGCGAAACTATAGCTAACCCAAAAACCAAGTAAATGTAGATATGTGTGGCAGTAGTGTGAATCCAGATTTCACAGATTCACCATGCTGTCCTGACCGGACTCTTCACTAAATTTAGGTCGGTGCTGTTCAGGCCGCAGAAGAAGCCCGCAATCCACACTCAAGCGTCAAGACTATGTTTCGGTAAAAACGAAACCATAAAAACACCAAGTCGACGCCCAGAGACGGTAAAATGGTGGGTGACAAATACCTGATTTCAGGCAGCGGTACTTTCTGAAGGCTCTTACCCTGGCTTCCTCGGATAAGACAGTCGTAGCACGCGTTAGCTCGTCGGCTAGCTGCCGTTAGTTGAGTAGAAAGCAGAAACGCTTAATAACTCGCTGAATCATTGTCGGACGAGTCTAACGTGACACTGCGAGTTTTGTTTCTGTTTTCGGTCGGGCAAAATTACGACCGGCTACCGGCACTGTATTCAAGTGTGCTCATCCGTCCGCTGCTTTATTTTTTCACAGTATCCGCGCCTGTTTCCACAGCACATCAGCAGTAGCTGCTGGCACAGTCATGATGACTCTGGGTAGTGTGCAAAAAGTGAATAACGTTACGACAGGCAGTGAGTAGCCACAGGGTATCAATGCAGAGCATGTTGAATAAAGGGCAAGTGGCCCTCTGTGGAATAAATCTCCTCATTTACTGCGGTACTGGGCATTTATGATCATCACAAGTCACCAATTGACAACAACCACAGCAAATGGCTATTAATATCTTAAACATAAATACACAATCCTTGAAGTTAGTTTAATCAATATACATCATGTGCTAGCTGTCAATCTTACAAAAAAAAAAGTCATTTTTATTTGCATAACAAGTATTAAACATCCACTGATTGTAAACAGTTAATGCATTAACACAGATTCCGTATTTCATGTTAGCCACACTCACATTATATAGCCATAATCAACATTGCTCAGCTCATAATACAGCTGAATCAAGCACTATCGTAATTCTTCCAAAGCCTGATTGATAATAATAATAAATAAAAAAAATCAAGATCAGACTGGACACTCAAAAATTGAGACCTTTAGGGTGGGCTACACATTTTAAGAACGTTTATTTGGGGAACCACATCACTAATATTGTCTCCTAAACTGAAATATAGAATATATGTGATTTGTGTTATGCAATCACAAGTTAACAACATTATGAGGGTGTCACAAGTTAATATCTGGTAACTTGTTACCATGATTACTGCTGTATATTCCATTAAAACTGAGACACAACTTCAAGAACAGTGCCTTGCCATCCCTTGGGATGTTGAAAGTGAAAGAATTTCAAGCTATTGCTCTTTTACAGCGTGTCCTAACAGCATGCAAGCGTTGGATATAACGTTGCATCGCACAGCATCGGTGGTTAGCTGTCCACACTGCATCTGTGAAACGTTTACTTCTCTGCTCTGTGAATTTTAGGTTCCCCTTGTAAACAGTGCGACATCTAATGCACTTATTTTGAAGGTGGATAAACAGAGGTGTTGTGCTTTGTATGACTGACAAGCCTTTGACTGCGGTAAGATGAATAACGTTTCTGCCTTAGTGTCAAAGCACAACATTTATGGACATTATTAATGCAACACCATCTCAACTTTGCAAAGCAAGCTCTGCTGAGTGAGGAAAACAGAGAAAATCAAGTAAATTCTTTTTTTTTTGTGGGCTGTTAGTAAATGATGGAATTAAGCTGATTTGGTCACTTATGCTTACTCGCATCGCATGCTGTTAAGACCCTCAGTTAAGACACTCTGTTACACTGTGTCAGGAAGCGAGCGTTAGATATTGTTGCAGCGTGATATTTAGTTGCTCTGGGAGTTTCAGTTTCTCCCTCGCAAACAAATGGACAGGTGATGCTTTTGCATTGAAGGTGGACATACCAAAGTGTGGTGCTTTGTATTGACAAGCTATTGACTCAAATCACATCACCCAAAGGTGCACCTATTAACAGCTTAAGGTAATCCCAATTATTTAAAAAATCCGGGGGTTGACACAAGTCAAAGAACAACATTGTTATCAAGAATGTGGATATTGTTAATGGACCACTATCTCAACTTTGTTAAACAAGCTAACAAGCTCTGTTGAGTGAGAAAAGCAAACGATAATCAAGGACCAGTTTTCCTGTTAGACACTGCCTTGTAAAGCCCCCTTCCTTGCACGATCCTAGTCCATGTCTACGCGAGGGACAGGAATGAAAGTAGAAACGGGCGGATGGGTAAAATATGTTGTTGCCCTGCTTCTTGCTGCACTGCTCACGGCCGGTTAGGACAGTCAAATAGGAAAAAATAGAATCAAACTTATTTTGTAGCACACACTCACTTGCGTTGCATGCTTTTAGGACACGCTGTTAATTTGAATACCTGAAGGAATATGGTAGTCTTTTCCAATTTGCCATCTTTATTAAAGACAGATGCATTATTTAATAGAGCTCAGATGCACTAGCAATACAAAATGATTGGTAATACGTTTACTAAGTAACCAATATATGTTCACTTGTATGTAAGACAAGGGGGAACTCATTTGATCTAAGTCCTCACATCAGTAGAAGCGTTTTCCATGTTTTAAAGAGATGATGCGGTAATGTCAGCATATATTTGCTTGTTTTAAATATTGACATAATCTTGTGTATTAGCAGAAGTGCAATTCTAAATTGCAGTATATCCATGGTTTGTATTGATTAGATGCATTTGACCCATTAACCACTTGGGAGTTGTTAAAATTAATGTTCTATTGTGTAATATGCATGGTCATAGCTCATTAATATTGTAAATATGAGCAATATTGTATTTTTTTGGGAAACAATAAGTCCCTAATAATTTCTTGTACAAATTGAATATTAATGTAAAATTCCGTAACTCTCAGGGACCATAATTCATACTTCCTAACAAACTCCCTGCCTGTCTGCTTTGAAGATTCATTTTTATCCGTTTTCACATATGCACTCCAGATAATATCTCGATAATTTCGGGGGATTGCTCTGGAGATTCTCCCCACCTGGCTGTTCACATATGATCCTCACAGCGGGAGACTATCCCTGTCAGGGGGGGGGGGGGGGGGGGGGGTCTCCCGAGGTAAGACGTGACTTAAAAAGACAACACGGAAGTAGCGGACTAAAAAACAGAGTCCGCTACACAACGTTATAATGAGAATATTTGCTTTCATATTGATGCTATGTGTAGTCCAATGGAATGACAACATCTACAAAAGAGCGGAGAACATACTGACGAACAGAAAACACAATGCAGCAGTTTAATTACGTGCCCGGAGATCGTAGTTGTCGCATGCAGACGCTCTATGCACCGTGCAGCAGTCACCATATATAAACGTTACTGGGGTCCTACTGGCTTGAGCTGAATTCTCCAGGAGAATATTCTGTTGCGTTCTCACATCCGCCCTTGCTGCGGAAAAAATACTAGAGGTCTGGCACTGGAGAAACTCTGGGTAAAGTCCGAGCTAAAAAATTTGGCTGTTTGCATTCACATATACAGCCCATCTGGATAGTCTCCTGAGTTTTTCAGGAGATTTCCGTATGTGTGAAAATTGTTTTTTTCTGGCATTATGAGCAGCACAAACCCTGGTCCACTGAGCTCACTTTTTTCAAGATTAACTATAGCCAGTCAATGAGAATGGAAAAATATGTTTAAATATTTAATTTACATTATTTAACAATATTAAGAATTTCATCTTGTTTGCTTTACTGGAGATATGCCTTATTTAACTCACAGACAAACAGCAAATCCTATGTTGTCCTTGTCAGCTGTTATTAAAAGTAGCTCATATTAACCCTATGTAGTGCTTACTTTATAGGATCGTAAAAGCTTGGCAGCAAATAGTGATGGCAAATCAACTTATCTTTTGCATTAGTCAATGTAGTAAAGCAGGTTAGCGGTACATACCAGAAACTGCTTTGGTACAATAGTTCCACCATTCTCATCCTTGGTTAGCGTCGCAGTTCATTTCTACTATCTGAAAACACACAAACAATCAAATCAGACAAGTTGCTTTACCAAAACACACAGCAATAAACCCTAATTGAAAGTTTCACTTGGGCCAACGATAATTTAAATGATAAATTTTAATGGTAATCTGCAATCCAACTATACTAGGAAATGGTGTGATCAGTGTGTTTTGAGGGAAGCAGAATTATATTAGAACTTGTTTGTTTGTGATCAGTTATACACTCTTGAAGGATCACGGTTTTCCTGATGTTCACACAGAAACCTGTTGGTCACTCTTTGCCAGTTATTCTTTGAAACGCCACCCAAATACCCCCCCACTATCTTGTGGTCTAAATGGTTTGCGCTTTTGTGACTCTGTGGAACCCCTGTTGTCTTCCCTTTAATATTAAAGGTCTCGTGTTGTTGAACAACTCAACTGTTTGTGTGTCATTTTAAATACTGCATTTAGACATCTTAATAATTAACTTATTTAGCAGTATGTTATGGGAATTGTGCATCTTTAAATTAGGGCTTATGTGCGAGTTTTATTTAGCACATCATTACTCTCAAAAAAGGGCTAATAGAAGTTTACCCTATTTGTCAGCCACCACCACCAAGGCTGCTCCACTGAGACTTTTTTCAGACATGGTCAGTATAATCACATGGAGTGTATATGTCTGCAAGTCTGATTAACAATACACAAGAAATGTAAACACGGCTTCATTTGATACAACATGCATCTGGAACAGGCCATCAACATCCCCTCATGATATTGTGCTTACATTATTGTAAATAAATAAAAAACATGCATGTGTTCACAAACAAAATATACAGGCCACAAATGTTGGCTGCATGATCATACATATATTTAATGACAAATAATGAGCAGGGACGCTCCTCAGCATTGTACTGTTTGGGGTCTATTGTTGATGTCTCATCTATACAACTAATGACGAGCAAGAATTAAAAATCAGCCTTTGTTTTGCTACATAATGAATCAATTCTGTATCCAACATAGTTCACAAGTCTTCTTCTCCTGATATAATGTCATCGCTTTGGTAAATGACTGTGAGCAGGCCCGACTGGGATGAGGAAATGTTTAATTTGCGTTTTTAAGCTCGAAATTAAGTCGGGATGTGTGTTCATAAAGCGGCAACCTGCGAACCAAGACTTTGTTATAATACGATGTATACTATCGAGCCCATAGGCAATTAATCCCCTCCTCCCAAATGTAGTAACAGCACGTCTCTGACTTAAACAAATCTCACACACAAAAAGTTAAAACAATGCAGCATTAAGATCAGTACTAACCACTGAGGGGGTGAAACAGAGATATACAAAAAGTTTACTATACCCGGCGCTTAGTGGACCTATTTAAAACTTTGTTTCTAAATATTATTGTAATTAAATACTGAACGTAAAGTAGCTACGGTTCAGTATAAGCACATTTAAAAGCTAAGAGGTGACGTTAGCAGAGGTATATAGCAGTTATGCTAAAGTTCAGCTTTGAAGGCTAACGTTAGCAGATTACCAAAAGTCACATCTACAATCTGACACACGTTTTAATTTCACCTGCTATCAATGTCTTCCTCTTTAAGGAACGCGAGTAACGTAAGACATTGAACTGCTTTGACTTGTAGTTGTAAGGTACACACACACATACCCACACAGAGAACATGAGTGTGTGTGTGTCTGTGTGTGTGTGTGTGTGGATGTATGTTTGCGGGTTTCGCGCGAGCTACCTAGCTAGCATTAAGAGCTCCGCAGCACAATGCTGTATCAGTGGATCATGGCTAAATTAAAAATGGCGGTTTACACATCATAGGATCCCTACTTTACCCTTTAGAAGACACTTGTTTTGTGGTCTTGGGTCCCCGTGATGGGGTCTAATCATAGTTAGTAATTGTTAGAGAGGAGCACTATAGCCAGGAGTTAGCCGAAACCCATGTGAAAACCATAGAATAAATGTTTCAGCTTACCTCGAATGCGTGTTACATTTGCTTCTCCATCTTGAACTAGCGAGTGGTAGGGTAGTTTTGATCTCGCGAGATTACCTGTTGTTGCGTTTACCCAGGGCACTCCCAGGCAATTGTTGTAGCAAAACAACGCTACTGCGTTTTCAGCTTGAAGGGAGAACAGAGGTCCCGTTAACTGGTTTTTCCAGCTTTACACAAATCATCATCCATCTGGCTACAGAAAATTCTATTTTAAATATTTTAAAAGTGTTATTGGATTTCCTGACAATAAGAAAATGACCACTGGTCATTTTGTTAAATAACAAATACACCTAACTTGTATTTGGACAGGAAAAATTACATTAAAAATTAAGCGATGGAAATTGTTTAGATGTGGAATTAAGAAGAACCTGAGAAAAAATGTAGATACACAACTTATTCAAAAGTAATAGCAACCTTGACAGCATTCATTCAGACTTTAATTGTAGTCAATAAGTCTATATGTTTATGACAAGATTGTATTTTATTGAGTGAATGCTATGCCCTTTACCAGAAAAACATTCAATTTGCCCCTCAAATTTCAAAAGTATAATAAAATCAATAACAAAGAAATGTTGCCAAAGGTATATTTTATCTGCTCCAGGCTGTATTTAAACATATCATGTTTAAAACACACAGTACACACCAACACAAGAGTGATAATCAACATTAATCAATATAAAACTAAATGGATAAAATAAAACAAGGACATTTTTTTTTACAGAACACTGCCACTATTACATGGACAAGACAACATGACAAACTATGCATAACAATTACTGCGTACAAATATAAAAAATGAACTATTTCAGATATTTTCCAAATACAGTAATGTATCATTTACAAGTTATTTTAAGAAATATTTCAAAGTTTTTGAAATATAAAAGAACTTACAACATATATTTACACATCAGTTATTATCCTGCACCTTCACAATGTTGCCACATGGTTAAATCTACACTTCTGACAAATTGTTATTACTAGTACATTCTGTGGTAAGAAAGCATATCTCTAGATCCGTCCTACGAATACTGCCAACACTTGGGGCACAAATTATGGCAACTTGCAGTAATCTATTCACTTCATCCAAATACTTCCTGCTTTCTATGTAACTATATAAATTACAAATATTACAAATATTTACAAAGACAACTTAAATTGTAAAAAACGTGACAAAGTAATGGCTGGAACTTTTATACAGATAGTAAGAAATTGACACAAAATAAAGTAGGGACATAAGATGAGGTGGTAAAAAACATTCTAGGTTAAACATGCTGAAATATGGCAAAGTGCTGCCTAGTTAAATAAATATGTTCGGAAATAAATATAATCATGTGATGGTACTCTTGGCATCAGCTGAGTGCTTTCTTTTTCTGGTGTTGCTACAGAATAAGATGGGAAATGAGTCACAAACCATCTCCAATTCCTAAAAAAGTAATGCATACATGTGGCATACTGCCAGATGAGTACATGTGAACAAACACTTTTTGCAAAACATTTTATTGTGTGTAAGGACGTTGCCCTGTTATTATCATACAACACAATAATGTGTCTATGAGGTACAAGACTAAACTCAAATCTAATGCTACTTGACTGTGTGTGTGTGTGTGTGTGGGGGGGGGACTATGAAGACAACTTTTTACCTGCCTACAGATTGTGTTGTTTTACTTTCCCTTTAAAAAAAAAAATCAACTTTCTTTTTGCAAAAATAGAGCCACTGAAAAAAAGCCTTAACAAAAGAAACAATAAGAATGTATTTATTTATTATTCTAGTGAAATCAATGTCCACCTGTTTTTAAATGAAACATATCCCATGCCATACAACATATCAGATTTTGTAATTTGATGTATGTGATCTCTAGTTATTTTCCAGATTAAATGTGCAATTGAACACATTATGGTTAATTAATTCACCAAAATGTGTAATTTTAAAACAACACGTTTCAACACAAAGGTGTTCCAAAATAGGCCATTGATCTGGCTTGCAGGGTTATTTGTGTAGGACAAGTTACCATGAGGTTCAATAACAGGTAAGAACAATAAACAAATTAATCCAGAGTACAAATATATAATTCACTATCTCTATTTCCTTAAGATTACCTTCTGCAAAGACTTTCTTTAATTCCAATTTAAAGCCAGCCCCATGTCCAACATCTCTCACAAGAGAAGCTTGCCATTGCGGTGAATCTTCAAAATTTTTCCAAGTCTCTGTTTTGCAGTTGCAAGTCCTTTCTTTGGACGTTTCCCTGGATTCAAGTGAAAAATTAAAGAGCATTAGAAAACTTGCAGTCACTAGGATAAAAAAAAAGGTGCTGTTAATGCTTTAAGTCAATAATCAGTTTTCAAAGAGCGGTCTGATTCAGTTGGGTTCAGTATGCACTTATTGGTGGTTACACTATCAAAACTTTGGTTGTACCAAAATAACCAATCTGCAATATCCTACTTTTTTGCTTTCCATCTGTAGACCGTAAATATTTATGGTCAAATCCTTAGTGATGTCATAAAACTGTTAATGCAAGGGCTTTGGAAGGCACAACATCCTCCATTTCTGCTTGACGTCCTCCATTGTTAACTTTGTCACGTTCTTCTTCTCCTTTTGAATTTTGACGGCCACACTGTGTTGTGCTGCTATGATGTGATGTTATTACGCAGCTAACACAGCTACAGCCATCAGGCTTACACTCAACCTACCAAGTAAGGTTTGGCTGTGGAAACGCAAGTAAGATCAGAGTTTACCGTACCAAACTGAACTGAACCAAACCGAACCGCTTCGTGGATACAGAGGTCATGCTTACCTTGAACAACTCCTGTTGTGGCTTGGCTGGCTATACCTGCAGGGGATACACTGGAGTGAGAGCTGCTGTTCTGTGGGGAGAGTGAAGTGCGGCGTGAAGTGAGGAATACCCCAGGGGCCATGGCTCCACTGCCCCTAGGGCCCCCCGGACCAAAAGGCCCTGGCCCTGCTGTGTACTCATGGTCCAACAGACTAGCAGAGTAGTAATCCATTCTTCTGTCTGGGCTGAAGTCTGCTGCACTCTCTGGAGCAGGTGGTGGTGAGGGTGGGGCTGGCTCAGTCTGAACAGGGGAAGGAGGGACTACAGGAGCAGGGGGACGCTGCTTTTTTGTGTATTTTCTTTTAGCAGGCTTTTGCTGCTCCTAGATCATAGCCAGGAAAAACAAGACAGGAGTGATTGTCTTTAAAACAAACATGCTCCTACTTCACAATATTCACCAGGCAAATATTTCAAAGAGGCTTGTTTCCCAACTCACCTGTTGTGCCAACTTGGCAGCAGCTGCTGCAAGACCAGTTTCTACTGACGCTACTCTGGCTCCCTCCCTGGCTGGACGATCCTGTTTGGGAAGGGTGGGCATCACCCTGGCTGTAAATGAAAAGAAAACATCAAGGGATCAACCACCAACCAAAAATTCAAATCTGATCTGTCTAGCTGCTGTGTTTTATCCAGGTACCTTTTGGGCTCCAAGGTGTGTCATCCCAGTTTTTCTTTCTCTTCATCTTGGCCTTGTTCGCATGATCCTCCTCATCGGACTCCAGGGATGGGTAAACTGAAAAAATCATTTTATAACCATAGTTTAGTATTAGTTTAATCAATTAAAGCTCTTAAAAGTAATTTGATTGATTTGTACAGCAGCAAGAATGAGTCATTGAGTGTATTGCTCACCATAGTCTGAATCCTTAAAACAGGTTCCCAGAGTCTCTTGCTCATCTGGGCTATCATCGTCGCTAAGGTGACGGGCTGGCCGTTTAATAGGCCGTTTTCCAGGTCGCTGGATGACGGGTTTCTTCTCAGTACTGGTGGTCTTTTTGACCCCTCCAGTGACCCATACAGCCCTGCCACCCTTTTCCTTGACTTTCCCTAATCCCTCTGTCAAGCCTCCAGAAATTGATAAAGGAGAGGAGGACGAAGAAGATGAGGATGAGGAGGGAGGGTTGGCCATGGACAGCATACCCTGAATTGCATCCCGGGTACTGGGAGAAGCCGGCGCTTCCTCACTGATAGAAAAACAGAGTTGAACATTGACTCACCATTTTAAAAATAACCTGTACAAAGCGTCAGCTCAGAACTATTACAAGTATGTGAAATATGCCTGTTTAAAAGGTTAATGCATTCTTGCAACTACAGAGGGAGACATTTGTTCCCTAGTCTGTCCAAGCATCAGAAGTGTGTTTCAAATCCATAGCTTCAAACATTATGAAATCCAAATAAAATGTTGTATCTGAACACAAAAGTAGACTCCAAAGTAAATACCAAAACAGACTCTTCCTACATTTCAGTGTTAAATAAACACAACAGCATAATTACTGATGATCAAAGATATCTCACCTGAGTGTTGCTGAGTCCAACCCAGCTACTTGTTTGCTGGCCTTCAACAAATCAAGAATTCCCCCTGCACCACCCTTCACTCCATGAGCAGCAAGTGCCTCTTCATCCGTGGTGTAATCCTCCTGAATTCACATGCACGAATATGCTATCGTTACCAATGAACAGGTGAGGTATTGAATGATATATAACAGGTTACAACAAACAAACTGGTGGGAAGAGGAGTATCTGGTACATTAACAGTCTACTGTTAAAAACAGATGATTAATACAGCAGGATTTGATTACAAATAAAAAAACGACTGATTCCACTACAAAGAAGGAAATGTTTCTACAGTAAAAAGGGTAAAGCTCTGTAAATGTTTAAACAGGTTATTATTAGTGAAAGAACATGAATTACTGTTAGTCCATTACTGACAAGCTTTTTTTTTTACTGTTCTGTTGGGTATAGTAACAAACTGCAGTAAGGTCAATTCTTTTAAGATCTTTGACATCTTCCTTACATCTAAAACTGACTACTGCAGTTTATGCTGGCATATTTAATAGGTGAAAAACAAACAGACTTTTGCACAGAGTATAATCTTACCTCAATGTCAAAGTCGACCTCTCCAGGCTCCCTGATACGATAGGGGTCAGAGCAGGGTTTGGCTCTGGGCAGCTTCCGTGGAAGACCTGATGGCAAATTTGAAGACAAGATACAGCAACAAGATGGTTTTGAATCCACACTATTAAACTGTATTAGGTACGATCTTTAGTTCACAATTCAAGCATTCAGATGTGTCTGCTCCTCATATATACTTCAGTGAGCCGCCCACGTAAATTCTATATGTGTCAACTTTTCAGGTCAATACATTTAAAAATGTTCGATAAATCCTGAAGAATTAAATCCCTGAGACATAATATTTTTATTTAAAGTCAATTCTTACCACTTAGTTTTTTTTTCTTATTAGTTCCAGTGGGCTTGCGCCTTGGAGGAGGAGTCTCATCAATCTGCAGCTCATCCTCGGACTCCAAGTCAGACAGACTGGATCCCTCCATGGCAAGATGTTTGTACTTTCCAACACTTCCTGCTCCATTTCTGCTGCCATCCTTTTTACTAAAATCAGATTATCGGTAGGTAAGAAATCTTTGATAGGTTCTATAGAGCACAAAAATAAAGGGAAGAAAGAAAATCTGCAAAGCTTACCCTTGGATTTTCCCATTGGTCAGGACAAGTTTCAGTTTGCTTTTATTAAGCTTCCCTTCAAACTCCTCTAAAGGCAGCTCCAACTAGTGGGACAAATTGGAATTGCAAGCAAAGATGAAGATAAAAGATTTAAAAAAGGTGGATAAGCATTGCTACTTTTACACAAATGACTGCACACAATGTACCTTGTTCTTGTTCTTTGATTTTCCAGGCTGAAATTTTTTAAGTGTATGTTTGGTGTGGATTTCAATGAGATCTAGTTCGCCTGGTTCAGCCTTAAGCAGTCCCTTCTGGTTCTTCTTCTTGGTTCCAGGGGGCCCAAGACCCCCTATGACCTCCTTAGGCTTGGGTCCCTTCTTTTTCCCAGGGGGGCGTCCTGAATTCTGTGAGGGGGTCAAGGGAGCTTTGGAGAGTGGTGAGCCAGGAAACTGGGGCCCAGTGCGGCCGATGTTTTGCTGAAAGATGTCCTATTAAAAAGTGAAAGTGATATTTGCTTGTAAAAAAGAAACATGAATAGTAATATTTCCGTATGGCCATATAAAACATTTAAACAAAGCTAACACATGATTACACTTTGTAATATTACCTCAACCAGACGAATCTCCTTGGCCAGGTCCTTCACTAATGTCTGAGTATTGATGCTTTCTGGAATTTCCACTTCATGCTCTCCTAAAGCCTGAGTGTGGGGAGAAAAGATCAATCATCTCAAATTATATATTTTTAATAATTTTGATATGTGCTTTAGCCCTTTTAAAATGTAATACTTTGGGGTACTGATTTTCATAAAACAATGATTGATGTAGTAATAACAATTTGGTGTTGCACCTCTGCTCTGTTTGTTGGACTTTTCATCCTGTATAAACTAAGTTATGATGCAATAAAGAGGGTAAACTAATACATGCAAAGGTTGATTTAAAGTAACTGAATACCATTTGTCCTACCTCTTTACGGGTCCAGCCACGGAAGGCATTATTCAGGGCCTTAGCTCCATGGACCAGGTATGTGGCAGGGTGTCTGCGGTTTTCTCTTAGACCTACAAGAAAGAATAGCAAATTGAAAACACTAACTTCTGTCCACTCCAATTGTTGCATAAGACAAAACCATAATATTCCAACCATCGTTGAACTCTCGTACCTCTAAAGGTGTCCAGGAGATGCTTTCCAACATACCAGCACACTGTCTCAAAGTTAGGAAACCTGAACAAGTCTGCTGTGCTTAACCTCTTCTCTATTTCATATGCCCTATAAAAGACAACAAAGCAAAGGAAAAGTTAGACATACATGACAACACATATAGAAATGACCTTTGCAGAGATGTGATAAATAGAACTAGCCATCTTTGACTTGATGACCCTAAGAAATGTAAGCCTAGGGAATAAATGACAATAATTCAGCAACTAAGATTTTCTTTGGCAGATTTATGTTTGAGTTTCCACAGTAGCTCAAAGGTTATGAAAATGTGAAAAATAAAAAAATGGCCAGGGTAAGGAGTCGATGGCATTGGGACATAACACCACAGACATTTGTCTGTCTCTGAAGAAGCAATGACTTTCCACAGTTGTGTCTGTAACAGGTCAATTTGAAGCTTTTAGCATTCAACTTCAGTAAAACAAACAATTAGTAGGTGTAAAATGTTGTCTTAATTTCACACCCTTCTATCTCGCTCAGAAGTTCTTCCCTTTTGTCATTTAAATCACAAAGAGGTACAGTAGCATTACTTTAGTTATTGTCCTAATAAAACTAACCGCAGCTGCATGTCAATGTTGAGACTGTGTAAGAAGTTTCCTCCAAATGCCAGACAATCCACTGGAGTCAGCACAGAATGAATCCACCCTGGTAGACAAAAAATAAATGACGAGGGATTCAAAGATGTATTAGTTTGATTGTTTCAACTCTAAAAACCATTTATTTTTAACAAAACATGTACAGCTTACCTGTTGGTATAAACAAGGTGTTCCCTTGTTTGACAGAGCATCTGTAACACATATCAACCTGGTCTCCAAAGAACATTTCATTCTGGTTCGATGAGGAACTCCACCGCTCAAAAAGCGCCAGGTTAGCTTGGGTTGGGGAAATTAGGTAGAAGATCTTCTCACCCTAAATAGAAAGAGAGATCAAATTCTTATTAGAAAATGTCAATTCTAGAATAAAGAAAGAAAATTTGATTGTGATTTGAGTTTAAAGGAAACTTCAATATCATGAATGAAAAGAAAATCCTCTTACTCTCAGGACATGGTACCATACTGAGGTGCCTCCAAAGTCAATGTGAAAGTCTGTGTAGCTGTCCTTCACGCCCATTAGGCAGTACTTCTGCACATTGGGGCGTTCAAATACGGACTCTTCAGGCCAAAGGTTTTCCACCCATGACAGTTTCCTCACAATCTTTGGAGTTTCCACCAAGTTTGAAAGCCTAAAAAAATCCCACAGTTGTCCTTCATATTTAAAATACCAGATAATAACACCACAACCTCCCTTGACCAATAGAGTCATTTCCTTTGTAGAGATCACCTGAATCTGACGCAATACTGACAGGCAACATATGAAAAAAAGACACTGCATCAGAGTGTCAAGCTGAAGAGTCAAAAAGCGCAGTACCTGGTCTCAGAAAACTCCAGGCTGATAACATTGAGCACTCGGTCTCTGTTGGGGCTGTTGTAGTATTCAACAAAGTCTCCCAGCCGCATCTTCATATCACTTTGGCGAGACACATCAATAACATCAATCTCTTTGTCTGAACCTGGATTTAGACAAAAAATGTAAAAGTTTGAGAAAAGCGTTGATGACTTATTCGTCATGTCCTACACAACAAAGAAGATACACTGCAAGTTCCACAACACATATTTATTGTCTTTAAGAATGGTCAAGTAAGATTGTTTCAACCAAAATGTGTCAAAACTTACCAATATAGTGCTCCACATCATTGACGCCAAATGATGCAGGAGGGAGGGTCATGCCAAGGCCATCTCGCCTCAACACCATGACGGGAACACTGAAGGAATGCTCTTCCAGAAACTCAACTGTCAGTTGGGCCCCAGATGGCTTTAGCAAGACTTCATCCGCACTGTCGTATAAGAGCAAACAGACACATACATGAGTTTTGCTTTGTGATTACAGACAGAAAAAATTAACATGATTTACAATTAAGTTACAGTAAGAGATAGGCTCTCCAAAAAATCCAAGAACAGAAACACATACCGATAATACTAAAAAATGCTGTATTCATAATAAAGTAATGCCAGTACAATATCAAATCAACAATACGACAATACAAAGCAACCAGTTACAAGAACAAAGTTTATGATATACACTTTACCAAGTACTTAATTCAATGGAAATCAGAGTTTAATATTCTTAGATTTAAAAAATGTGTCTTTTAATGATTATGGGAGAGAATTACTTTGGGAAGGTGCGGCTCCGTAGCTCCCTTACAAACTGTACGCTGCCGGTTTTGACAGGCCGACTTGGATCTCTTGCTCCAGCAGCAGCACCATCTGTCTGCTTACTGCCTCCGCGGCGTTTGCGCACTGAGGAAAGCAAAGGCAGAACCCGGAAAGTGTAAAACTCAAGCAACAAGATCAAAACAAGTTATAAAAGGGATACTTAACAAATGGTTACTTACTAACAGATGGCCCATGTGTGACCTGACAGTTTGGGCAGTGATAAAGGTCAATTTCAGCGGCTTTGTCCTCTTCTACTCCAACACAGCTACACAGTAAGATTAAGATTAACTTTATTGATCCCACAAGGGGAAATTCTGTTTTTACACTCTGTAGTCATGCAACACACACATAGGCTGAAATATACACACATGCACAAACAGGATCCTATGGACATGCACTAATGGAGAGATGTCAGAGTGCAGGCAGGCGGGTTTGGTGCCTTGCTCAAGGGCACCTCTGCAGTGCTCAGGAGGCGATCTGGCACCTCTCCAGCTACCAGACCAACTTCCATATTTGGTTCGGGACTTGAACCGGCGACCCTCCGGTTCCCAACCTAAGTCCCTACAAACTGAGCTACTGCCGCCCCATAAACATACTTGTATCACAATATGCACAAAAGTCAGCTAAGCTGCTGTGATATTATGTATACAGTATATATCTCACAGGAACCATGCAACAGAGACGACTGATTTAAGCATTCTTTAAATTCAATTTGCATAAAAGCATTAAATACAGACAAAAAGCACGATCAATGATCCAAGACAGAAAATAACTTACCTTCCATGAAACCAGTCTTGACAGATGTCACACTCTATCATGAAGCGTGTCACATCGTACGGCAGGCGACACAAGCAGTACACTGGCACTGATGCCATATTGAGAATGTGTTTTTTTCTGAACTAACTTTCAGTGATGGATGTCAAGATGTTAAAAAAAAAAAAAAAAAATCAAGTGACAAAATACTAAAGGCTTGATTAACTCAGTAGTAATGTCAATCTAATTATTTAACTGAACTGTTTAGTCTATCACTGCACTTGTAGATTCCTGACACACATGTCCGCCGGGATTCACTTTGAAGCCTGTAGAAAAGTGGAAGAAAAAACAAATGTTGATGGTTTCCCGTTTGGCACGAAAAGTATCGACAAGTAGATGATGTTAGTACCCGGGAACCTGTCGCTGAAACATGCTCACAATATCAGTCAAAGAGCTAACTAACTAAAACGAACATAGTCGTTTAGTATCATCACAAATATAATATAATTGACACGATACACCATATATAATATTATCACAACAAATAATTGCAGAGTCAAAAAAAAACCTTACCGTTATATGCTTACAATACTTTTTGGTCATAAATATGTCCTGTTTTTTTATTTATTTTTTTACAGTAAGCAGAAAGCGAACTATCAGGTCATAACATTAGCTCGCTGTTTGTAAACATGCTATACTCGTGAATGTTGCATTGCTAGCAAAACACTTACTCGTTTAGCGAGTGTGCTAACGTTAGCCACGTTAGCTAAATAAGCAAAGGAGATGTAAAGTTTAACTTCCACATGAAACACTTCCTGCATTTTGTTTTTGTTTTAGCCCTTTAAATAAAGTACACGTATATCCGTTACAGCTTACTAATTTTAGTCACACTAACAAATATGGTTCGCTTGCAAAATTGATATATAGCGCTAGGTACTCACCGACATCTTGCTGCGGTAGGCCAAGCATCCAAACGCCGCTGTGATCCCTACGCAAGCTCGCTGGTAGCTGCGGCCTTATTATGCAACGTAAATTAAAGAGAATTTGTTGTGCCACATTTTTTGTTTATAAAAAAAACTATGTTGTGCCCGGATACATAGGCCAGGCCTTGAATTTCACACTGGACCAGAAAAAAATAAACCTGAAGAGAACTGTACGAGCACAATAACTACAAATGACGGCGTAATAAACTACATCAACGCCATTTCAAAGGCTGGTAGCGTCAGACCGTTGTTCGTCGCTTTTGTTGCTGTTGACAGAACAATAAAGTTGGAGACAGTCAAAATGCGGAGTTGCATTCAGGAAAAGAACGTTGCGGAGCGTTCTTTCGACAGCAAAGTTACAGAAATTGTTCCATTGCTCTGCAGGATCCGGGACATTTTTTATATGAGAAGTTATAGAAGTACATAAATAATCACGCAAGTATACTTTTATAAAAAATACACATTTAAGGCAAGTTTGGCAAGTTTATTTATAGAGCACATTTCAACAACAAGGCAATTCAAAGTGCTTCCCACAAGACATCAAAAGCATCATGACAGAGGAATAGAAAAGAAACATTAAAACAGAACATTTAAAAATCACTGAAATTATGTGAACATATTTTCAAATAAAAATAATTCAAATTAAATTAATTGAAATAAATAAAGTAAAAATATAAAAACAGCTAAAAAAGTTACAGTGCAGAGTTAAAATTTAAAATTTAATTAAAGGCAGCTGTAAACAGGTGTGTCTTCAACCTCGATTTAAAAGAGCTGAGAGTTTCAGCAGACCTGCAGTTTTCTGGGAGTTTGTTCCAGATATAAGGAGCATAGAAACTGAACGCTGCTTCTCCATATTTGGTTCTGACTCTGGGGACAGAGAGCAGACCTGTCCCAGAAGACCTGAGCAGTCTGGATGGTTTGTAATTAATCAGGAGGTCACTAATGTATTTTGGCCATAAACCTTTAAGCGCTTTATAAACCAGCAGCAGGATTTTAAAGTCTGTTCTCTGACAGACTGGGAGCCAGTGTAAGGACCTCAGAACTAGACTGATGTGATCCATTTTCTTGGTTTTTGTGAGGACTCTAGCAGCAGCATTCTGGATTGTGTTGTCTGACTGATTTTTTAGGCAGACCTGTAAAGACACTGTTGCAGTAATCAAGATGACTGAAGATAAAAGCATGGACAGGTTTTTCCAGGTCCTGCTGGGACATAAGTCCTCTAATTCTTGATGTGTTCTTCAGGTGATAGTAGGCTGATTTTGTAATTGTCTTAATGTGGCTTTTAAAATTGAGGTCTGAGTCCATCACTACGCTCAGATTTCTTGCCTGGTCTGTGGTTTTAAATCTTACTGACTGAAGCTGATTGCTGACTCTTCGCTCCTCCTTTGCTCCAAAAACAACAACCTCAGTTTTCTCTTTGTTTAGCTGGAGAAAAATTTTGCATTCACTCATTGATTTGCTCTATGCATTTACCCAGTGCTTTTATGGGACCATGGTTGCCTGGCGACATTGTAATATATATTTGTGTGTCGTCTGCGTAGTTATGATAACTTAATATACTGTTTTTTTATAATCGGAGCTGGTGGGAGCATGTAGAGGTTGAACAGAAGAGGCCCCAGGATGGAACCTTTGGGAACTCCACAAGTCATTTTTGTTTGCTCAGATTTGAAGTTACTATTGACACGAAGAAGTCCCTGTCCTTTAAGTAGGATTCAAACCACTTTAGTGCTGTGCCAGAAACTCCCACTAAGTTTTCCAGTCGGTCGAGTAATATATTTTGGTCAACTGTGTCGAACGTAGCACTGAGATCAAGTAAAACTAAGACTGAGATTCTGCCACTGTCTGTGTTTAAACAGATGTCATTAAACACTTTAACCAGAGCTGTCTCAGTGCTGGGATTTTGTCTAAAACCTGACTGGAAGACATCGAAACAGTCGCTCAACGTCAAGAAGTTATTTAACTGTTGAAAAACAGCTTTTTCTATTATTTTACTTAAAAAAGGAAAATTTGATATAGGCCTGTAATTGTTCATTATTTACTTGTCTAGATTGTTCTTTTTTAATAGTGGCTTGATGACTGCTGTTTTCAGGGCCTGTGGGAAGACACCTGAGAGAAGAGACAGGTTTACAATTTGTAACAGATCTGGAGCCATGACTTCGGAAACTTTTTTGAAAAAACCTGTTTGCAGAATATCAAGACAGCAGGAGGAGGAATTTAATTGTTGTATAATGTCCTCCAGGTTTTTAAGATTGATTTGATTAAATTGTGTCATGGGGCTTATGTTGGTTTTAAATGGACACTGCACATATCCTGATCCTGATGATGAGTTACTGACAGTTTGTCTAATTTTCTGGACTTTTTCAGTAAAGAAGGTGGAAAATGTATTACAGGCCCTGGTAAAATGAAATTCAGATGCTATTGACACAGGAGGGTTTGTTAGCCTGTCGACAGAAGCAAACAGGGCATGAGCATTATTATTGTTTCTGGTGATGATGTCAGAGAAGAAAGATTGCCTTGCATTCCTCAGTTGTGAATTATAAATGTGAAGTCTCTCTTTGTAGATGTCATAATGAATCTGGAGATTAGTTTTACGCCACCTGCGTTCAGCTTTTCGACAATCTCTTTTTCCGTTTCTTACCAGTGTCGAATTTCTCCATGGAGATTTTTTTCTTACCAGAGACAACCTTCACCTTAGTGGGAGCAATGGAATCAATAACATTTGTGATTTTAGAATTGAAGTTATCTACCAACTCACTGACTGAGCCCCAGGAAAGGGCAGCTGTGGAAGAGAAAACCTGGTTAAATATTTCACTGGTGTTTTCAGTGATACACCGTTTTGTGATCACTTTTGTTTGAATACTTTTGTACACTGACATAGTATTCTCAAATAAAACACAGGAGTGATCAGAGAGGGCAACATCTGAAACAACAACCTTGGAGATGTCCAAGCCCTTGGAAATGATTAAGTCCAGAGTGTGCCCTCTGTTGTGTGTGGGCTCTGTCACGTGCTGAGTCAGCCCAAAGCTATCAAGAGTGTGAAACAGTTCTTTAGTCCCTCTGTCCTGGGGGTTATCAACATGGATGTTAAAATCACCAATAATAATAACAAAGTCAAAGTCAATACAGATCACAGACAGCAGTTCAGTGAAATCATCGAAAAAGTTTGCACACTATTTAGGTGGCCTGTAAATATTTAGGAACATGGCTCTGGGGGTGGACTGAAGGGCCACATATTCAAAAGAAGCAACATTTCCAAAAGATTATTGTTTACATTGGAAGGAGCCATTAAACAAAACTGCAACTCCTCCTCCTCTCTTATGCACTCTGGCCTCGCTTACAAAACTGAAGTCGGGAGGGGTTGACTCGATAAGAACAGCTGCACTGTTATTTTGATCTAACCAAGTTTCAGTTAAAAACATAAAATCAAGCTTGTGCTCAATAATAAAATCATTGATTAAAAATGATTTCCCTGCCAGTGATCTAATGTTTAGTAGAGCCAGCTTTAGGGTCCTAGAAGCTTCATCTGCTAATGTTTTTGGGACAGGTTGTGGCTCAAAAGGAATGGATGTCAAGTTTGACAAGTTTGCAAAATCACATAACTGCCTTTTGTTACTTGGCAGAGTCCCCTTTATTCTTCTATTACCTATCAACACAGAGATTTTTGAACCTACTTACATGCAGGGCCACGGCTTATCCTGGAGAGAGTCATGACTGCTGATATCCTTGCAGCCTGGACCCAAAACACATCAGTTTGAACCTCTGAACGTTCTGCAATTCATCCTTATCAAGCTGAGGAGACAAAACATGACATACCCGCAGAGGGAAAGGGAGGGGGGGGGGGGGGGGGGGGGGTAAGACACAACAGTGGCATTTATCCTTGCCTTTGTTGTAATCCTAGGATTTTTACATCAGTTTTCTTTCTTTGAAAAACCACTCCGAAGTTGTATGTCTTTAGTAATGACTATGTTTAGGTGTAAGTAATACTATGTAAGCAATGTAGTCTTTCGCTATTACCTTAGACTGTAAATATTACCTAACGAAGCTATTTGAGGTAATATTTATAAAATGTTGAAAACATGTTGAACACATTTATTTAATATACTAATTTTGAAAACATAATTTTTACTTTACTTATATTAATATAGTAATCTAATTTAAATTGTATAATTCCCGGATCAGTTAGTATTGGTCATCTTAGGCCTTTGCATATACAGTTACATAAATCCTGTTGGCCTTAAATGGAGGGAAATCTTTTCAAATGTAGATAGTATGTTATGTTTGAGAAGACACAGTTCATAGTAAACTTTATTTATATAAGTCTGAATTAAAGAGATACATGAATGTTGGTGTTGTGATGAAGTCTTATGCCATTTCAAACCTTTCAATTAAGTCAATTTGGTTTGCAAGTACCCAGCTTGCTAAGCTTAAATACTAATAATAAATAATACTTGCCATGTTGTCGTTTGATGTTTGACATCATTTATTTAGATTAGTAACAAAACATAAATAAAATCAACAGTTGAATTAGTTACAATTTACAGAGGCTAAATCACCAGCAACATAGTTTATTTCTCAAGGTGTCTCTGCCAAAAATGTCCTTTTATCATTGGTTGTCATTGATGTCATTTTTGGACTCCCCAGGTTTTTGTTGCAATAAGTTTTTACATCGAATAAATCTGACCTGCAACTCTACAGTAAGGTTTACTGTATTATATATCTGCAAAGCTGTTATGGTTCAGAACTGACGTAAGATGTCAGAAATGACACAAAATATTTAAACAAATCTTAAATGACACTGGCCTCTTACGACCCAAAGAGGTACATCAAGGAAGGGGAGTCCCATGTAAAGAGGAATGAAAACCAGTGTTTTCTAGTTTCAAACAACTTGTGATTTAAAATGATAACACAATTTTACAATTTGTACAACCCCATTTCAAAATACAAAAATAATCTTTTAGATAACATTTTGGTAACACTTCAAGGACAAAGCCAGCTTCACATCATGAATCATGATCATTAAGCTGGAACTTGCGGCCAACATGTTAGTTTCAGACATGACACACAGTATCTCACATTCACTATTTGTGAACTACAACTCAGGGACAATGTGGATTTTGTTGAAAAGCAACAAATACAGAAAAAAATGTTATATCCTAGATTATTATTATGCAATTGCAGTTTCTTAACAACCATGACCTTAAGCACAAACCCTTTCTTCATTTTTTAATGTTTTTTTTAAACTGACATTAGCAGTTTTTAACAACTAGTACAACGTCCTGTATTCAGTGGCACACAATCTCTCTATAATAAAACAGAAATGCTGCTTTGACTACATGCTAGTAAATATGCCAAAAAGTGTATTCACACCGGACCATCCTACCCAAAAGTGTGTAAGGACAACTGAAATCAAATGTGCCGTACTATATCAACTGTTGATATATTACTGTGTAAAAATTGAGTAAAAAGCAATAGAATATTTTTGACTAGATTAAACCTTTTGGAGTGTGCAAAAAGCACAGTTATGGCCCACAGTTCAGCATCTGACAGATGCATACACACTGACAGCTTGTGCTCAAAGACTAAAATCTCAAAATTGAAACCAGGATTTTTAAAATTTGCTAAACAGGCATTTAAGGATTGCCCAACAATGTTGGATATCAAACTTTTAGCATTAGTATGTCTATCCTTCCTGTTTAGTTTCTCTACAAACCCAACACATGCGGGCAGAATAAACATTTTCAGTTGGGTACATTGACATCTGAGAGGCTGCTTTGAATGAAAGAAAGAGGTGCAAATTATAATGCAATATACAATTGGACTGTCACAGCTTTGTCACACAGAAAAAAATATAAACACACACTCACATAATTTCAGTTCTTTAAAGGCAACATGGGTTAACCCATAAGGTCATCCCAGATTAAAGTAATAATTGGCAGTTTTTTTCCTTTTCATCTTCATGTGCAGCATGACATCCCGAGTTGTTTTGAAAGCCTATAATACTGAAACCATATTTACTCATGACTGATGAATCATCTCAGTGGGCTTCAAATGTCGGATCCACGAATACACAGTCAAGTCAATTTAGTCATAACATAATGTAGTCTTGGGCTGAGTGTACCCACTAAAAGTAGATGACATATTTAAATGTGCCGTCATGTTATGAATTGATCTAAATGTATGTAACATCACTCGTTAAATTGGACAGTTTTTATGTTACAACGTTAAACATAAAATATAACAAATGAAGCACATGCTGATTATCATTGGGTTTGGTCAAATTGTGGTAATGACGATAGCTAGATAACTTAACCGTGCTCGACAGTGTGACTGCTGATATCTAATCTTTTCCCCAAACATCTTGTGCTGTAGGCCTTCAGTTTGAGAAGATACTGTGCAGATCATGAGAGGATCTTTACTGCATCTAGTTTTTTTTTTTTAATCCATGTGCTTCTCTAAAATATATTATGCCTTCCAGACAAATCCATACAATACATGCTGATCAATTTAGATGATCACTACTAATTGCACTTTTATAAATTGATAGTCCTTTTACTTTAAGCACTCGTAAAAATTATCAACAAAAGATCAAATATTTTGTCCTTGTTGTCTGTGCTTCGATCAGGTCCAACTGAGTTTGTCTCAAAACAAAAATGAGAACATTAATTTGTGTAAAATTACATAAAGGGATATGTACTCAGTTAATCCACAAACACTCACTCATAAATGCACACAGTCATACATTTAAGAATTTATACATCTCATCACCCAAACATGTCATGATTCAATAACCCCATCTGCTGTGTTCCATTTTTTACCCTCTTGTCTTTACGTACTAGAAACTATCTTCTCTTACATTCAGGCCCCACCTCATCCAGAAGTTCTGGAAAACATATATTCATTCAATCACAGCTCTGTCATTCATACACATAAACACTCCACATGGATCTGCTTTACGTCCTGATCCACTTTGTATTTCCATCTTGTACACCTTCATACTTTGCCTTGGTTTCATTTCTGTCCCAGAGGAAGAGTAGAGGTTGGGGTTGCTGGGTGAATTTTGGCACTGGAAGGTAGAGCAGCAGTAGAGCATGAGGAGGAAGAGGTGGAAGATGAGGTACAGGAGCTAAATGTCCCCCCAGCAGCAGCAGCAGTAGCAGTGCTATCAGTAGTTGATATGGTGCCACTGCCAGGCAGGAGAGACGCAGCTGTGGACACTGGAGATGAGGGCATTTGGGAAGGCAGCCGTGGTTGGGTTTGAGGGGGCGTGCAGGGCAGCTGGGTGACAGGATGAGTCTGTGGTTGTGACTGAGACTGTAGGGGACTCTCAATCTGAGGCTGCTGTATCTGCTGGCGAAGTGGGGTCTGCTGATAAGTCATCTGCTGGAGGGGGAGGGACTGATGGAGGTGTAAACTTTGCTGCACCGGTTGCACTTGAGCCATGGGTGTTTGTTGTGGTGGTTCCGTGGACTGCAGGTTGGACAGGCTCCCTCCACCTGTGTAATGAGAAGGGGCTACCACAGGCAAGCTGGCAGGGGTCGGGGGTACATGGGGGTTCAGTGGTGCCACAGGAAACCAACTTTGTGAAGGAACCTATATAAAATATAAAGGAAATATCATTTGAATACCTTCTTATAGGAAACAGCTTGTTATTTTTTCAGAAAAAAACAGAAGCAAAATCCAATCTGCTGCATTTACAATAACACATACAATCCACCTAACCATATACACATGTTACTTATACTGTTATTGAGGATGTGGATGTTGATATTGTTCCTCAACATAAATACTTGGGAACCGTTATTGATAGCTTTTGAACCCAAGTGGCGACTGTATTTCTTAAGGAAGATGAACACGTTCAAGGTGTGCAATGTCTTAATGACTTTGTGTTTTCCTCATTTGTAGAAAGTGTTTTCACATATTGCACTGTGTCATGGTTTGGTTGTCTTACATTGTCTAGTAAATATAGGCAGCCAAAGCTGGTCAACGTGTTAAGCAAGGTGATTGGGGTACAGCAAGCTCAGCTGAAGGATATCTATAGTAAACATGTCATCAGTAAGGCTGTCCCGACCACCCTCTTTTTGATTAATCTCCTTCCTTCTGGAATGCCTCGAACCAAAAACAAGACATGCCAACGCTTCTTTTATCCCTACGGACACTGAAAAGCTTAATTCTAGCTCAACTTTTCTGGGTTTTGTGTATTTTTTGTGTTTTTTTTTTCAGTTTTAGGTTTTAAACCTTGAATATTCATTGTTTATGTATTCTGATCTAATTTTTTTAGCTTGCACAGTACTTCATTTGACTCAATGCATTTGTATATGCTGTGTCTGAACTGTTTCAGCCTCTGGCTCAGTGTGGTTTAAGTACCTTTGTTTTTCACATGAGCTGTGGACTTTCTGTATGTCTGTATTTCTGATGTTGTCTTTTGTTTATCTGTTGTGTCTTGACTCCTGCTGCAGATCTTATTTCCTTCAGGGTGATAATAAAGTTGAAGTTGATAAATCAGAGATTTTTCTGGATTGGTGTCAAAAATATTACTTAATGTCTAGTCCTACCTCGGTTGACTGGCTCCAGCCTCCCAACTCCTGCACTTGTTGAATCTGCTTAATTTGATTGAGTGAAGGCTTGGGTGGGGAAGGGCCCACTGTCTCCTTTGTCCAATTATCAACAAGTTTGTGCAGTTCATCAGTGAACGTGCCTTTTCTTAAAGGGCTGTTATCTGTGGAACAAAACAAGAAAAAAAACGAAAATTACACAAGCAGTTTCACATAGAGGAAACAGAGGGATATAAATAAGAAAAGTGATTGATTAAAAAGTCTACCAGAGTGTGAAACTCCATTGTTATCCATGTGAGAGTGAGGACGAGTCCGGAGCTTGGTTTTAGCCGGCCTGGGCCTACGAGGAGAGAGGACAGGAGGTGCTGCAGGAAGAGGGGGGGTTCGTGACAAGGAGGCAGGCAGACTCTGCCTTTGGTCTTTGAGAGAACGAAGCTGTCTATACAGCTCCTGCAGTTCCCTGTTCTGCTGAGCCTGGAGGAAAACCACTTCTTTGATGTGCCTATAAAAGAAAAAATACAAAACAGGGAGGAGAAAGTAGTTGGTTAAAATTCTGAACAGAAAATGAAAGCATAAGAGAGAAGTACAAGACTGGAGAAATAAACATATTAATGCAAAAATACAGGCGTTAAATCTTTCCCCTCGCCAACATACTTCTCTCTGAGCTTGTGTAGTTCTTTTCTCAGGTCTTCATCCTCCATCTCACTCTCATCATCACTGCTGCCAAGGGGTGAGTGGCTGTGCCCATGACCTCGAGGCAGGTGAGGCATCGCTGGGGTTCTCTTACTTTCTTCTCTCTCTCCCTCCTTAGCCCGAGATCTCCTCCTCTCCCTCTCCACATAAGTAGACACTGGGGAGCTCTCAGTGTGCCTGTCCTCTTTCTTAGTCTCAGCCTGGGTTACAGAGAAGCGTCCCACTTTCCTGTGGGTGCTACAATGGCCCGTGAGAGCATCCTTCGGAGGACAAGACTGGGGCACAGGAGTCACCTGATGACAGACGAGGTATGACAGATTAGCTGCTTGTCCAGACTGCAATGAAGATTCTGAAAAAGTAGTGTCAAATAGGAATAATTACTATTATCCTGACCTGAAACCTTCCTCTATGTGACTGAGGTGGATTAAAGGATTGTGCCACTTTCTCCTCTCTTAGTGTCTGACTGCTGGAGCGTCCATCTAATAAAGAGATGGGGATGAATAACAAAAAGGGAAGACGAAGAACAGAAACAAGAACACATAGACATAGGTATAGGAACATATAAATAACAGCAAACACACACAAAAAATACAGACATAGAAAAACCAACATGACAGAGACAAACATATAAGCACACAGATAGACAAGGGGCAAGAACATAAAGGCACAGTGTTAAAAAACCATCCACCAATGTCATACATCATCAATATTGTGACTTACATGGCTTTCGTGCAGGGTTTATGTACATATTTAAACGTGTTGAGTTTTGTGGCAGTCATTTATCTACTAGACAACAATAAATTGAAAAATAAATGTCAATTTTTACAGATGTCAAAATGCATGCCTAACAGAATCATGTAATGGGCGTGTGGGAAGGGGTGGTAAACAACACAAATAGGTCATCAAATTAAAAAACAACATATTGTGAGATGGCAGTTCAATGTTAACAATTGTGTACCCCCACCCACCCACACATCCACTCTCTCATTCTCTCTCACTGACTCACCATATTCCCACTCATATACCAGACAACAAAGCTCAATAACACATTTGAGATCTGGGCTCAGATCCACAGTGATATTGATTGAAGTGTTTGATATATGGGAATACTACATTAGCAAAGTGTGTACGTGGATAATCATTGTATTATATAAAGCAACACATAAACACACAGCCTCCTTCTACTTACAGGTAATGATCCATTATTAGTCATTCATGAAGAACACAAAATACATGCTCAAGCATGTGCACTTTTAAAAGAAATGTGTCTGCTTCTGCTACACATAAAATCAAACACATGCAAGATGGCATGCCTACCCTTTTACAAAACTGTGAATAAAGCTCAAATTATACACTGAAAACTGGTACTTAGTTCTCAGTCTAGATATTTTGTAAACAAATTTGTAAGAAAAAGTAATCTTTATAAATGCATCTGCTGCAACCACATATAGTAGTTTCTTATGAAGCAATGCTATACTATTTGAGCTGACACAGGAATCCTATATGTATTCCAACACATAATATCAGTTCAGCAACTTAGCACCTATCTGTGTTATGAGTTGACGTGCATGGAGCTTTGCTGTCTATACTCGGCCAGCAGGTGGTGGTGAGGAGATGAGATGGTTGCTGCTGGCAGTGCTTGCAGACTTGGGGGAAAAAAGGGGGAGGGAGGGGTGATATATGAAGGAATATGTCCTGGACAAAGGCACAGCTGGGTTTTACTCATCTGCACTGGGATGGGCATCAGATTTCTGATGCCAACCTCTTCCTACACTGTGCCAATCTTCCACCCTTCTCTACTGTTCCCTGTTCTTGCCCACTGCGCGAGTACCCCATGCAAAAAGAAAGATTGCCAAGAAAATTAAATAAATCCAAAAGAAATGTACAAGAGGAAAGCAAAAATAATAATGTACAAGTGACAGCAACACTGACGTTAAATGGAGTCACATTACTATATACAAGATTAATTAGCTGTAAACATGAACCTCTTTTAACATTAACAGGTATTAATCCCTGGTGGTTAGGAAGGTTATTTTAATATGTTAAAACTAGTACTAGGTATTAGATTTAGGTCCATGCCCCAACATCCCATTCTCTCTCTCTTTCGCTCTCTCTCTTGCGTGCTTGCCCGCTCCCTAAAAGGACGCTACCTTCTTGGACTCGGGGCTTCTTGAACAAGCTGGCGGAGTTGCGCAGTTTGCATGCCCAGTTTTTGAATTTGCGAGTCCAGGATTTCTTGCTAACAGGATTTCTGATACTAGGACATGTCAGGTTTAGGCCAAAATATCCACCTCCTGCATTGTGCTTCTGCTGTCCATGCTGGAGGGGTATCGGGTGCTGATTGTGGGACCACGATGCGTCTCCGGTGGTACTGGTGTCAGAGTGTGGGGGTACAGCCTAGAACAGTTAAGAATATTAGGAGTGGCTGCATGGAGTTTAGATGTTCAAAAACTGAGAGGCACTCAAACATTCAAATTGAAAACTAGCACGAACTGACATAAAAAGAACCAATACAGTGAAATAAAGAATGCATTTTAAATCATCTGTTGTATTTACTCACAAGAATAGTTGGTTCTCCTGGTATGGGCGGGCGTTGTGGCCCAGTAGGCTCCTCCTGGTTTGGGGGCATAAGAGAGGTAGGAGGGGTGGACGAGGCAGAGGTGGAGGGGATAGAGGGGCCAGGCTGCTGCTCGACCGGACCAAGCTCCATTAAGTTGGGAAATTCTGAGGAAGCCTCCTCTCTTCCCCCATCCATCTCCGGGTCAGGGGAGGTGGAGGAAGAACGGGAAGTGGTGGAGGAGGTAGTGGAGGATGAGGAGTGAGGGGAGGTATCTGAGGAGGAGGAGGCAGGTGGAGGAAAAGACACGTGGTGAATGGAATGTTGCTCAGATGACTCGTCTCCTCCTGCTGATGTGGAGGCAGCTGCTGTAGGCCCTGAGGCAGCTCCCCCTGCCTGTGCTCCCCCGCTGCTGTACTCCTGATACAACAAGTTCCTTAGCTTTTCATCCAGAGTTTTTATACGGTTGTCTACAAAATCAATTTTGGGGGGTCCTTCACTGTCTGACTCAGCCACAGAGGAAGGCTGGGCAGGGGAGGGTGTCATTGTGTGGGAGAGAGACGGTAACGGGGCGTCAGTGGTGACCAGTTGGAGAGGCGGCAGAGAAGAGTCAGAAGAAGGGTGACAGGTGGCAGTGTAGCTGCACGTGTCTTCAGTGACACTCATCTCTCCTGTGGACACTTCTGACTCTGACATCTGTAAAGATGACTGCTTTTGCAATGGAAACGGCTGCTGTTTCTGAGGTGTGTCAGTGGTTTTAACCACCTCTTGTTGCTGCTCAAAGTTTTGCACCTGTTTCTGTGTCTGTATGTGTTGTTGTGCCAGCTCAGCAGGAATTTGAGCTTGTTGTTGAATGTGCTGTTGTGGTAAAGGGCTAATATTAAGCTGTGCCTGTTGAAGAAACTGTTGACTAACTGACATGGGCAGCATTTGGATTTGATCTGACTGTAAAGCCACAGCAGCACTCATAATCAGCGGCTGTTGCTGCTGTATTTGCTGTTGTACCATTTGCTGTTGCTGTAAATGTATTGTCTGTTGTAGGTTTAACTGTTGCTGCTGATGGGGATCAATTTGGGCCTGCTGTTGTGGCACCACAACAGCTTGTGGTGCCACAACCTGCTGTTGTACCTGCTGTAATTGATGCTGTTGCAGCTGTTTATACTGAGCTGCTTGCTGTTGAGGGAGCTGTTGTTGGGCCTGCTGTAGAGACATTGGTGGCAGAAACTGCTGTAGAGGCACAGGATGTTGCAAGAACTCTGTATGACCTGGCAAAGGCAGCACCTGCACCTCAGTCAGCTGTTGTTGAGGTGGCATTTGTGTCTGCATTAGTTGCTGATGCTCTGACTGCTGGAGCAACGGTTGCAGTGCTTGTCCCTGTTGCACCTGAAGTTGTTCTTGGAACCCTTGCTGTTGTTGCACTGGTGTTGCCATTTGTATCTGCTGTACCTGTTGCTCAAATTGCAGCTGCTGTTGCACTGCTGGTAGCTTCTGCTGTAATGCAGGCTGTAGCCGTGGTTGTGGTTGTTGCTGTGGTTGTGGTGGGGCCAGTTTGGCTACTTGGGTGAGGGTCTGCTGTTGCTCCAAACAAAGTTGGCTTAGTGCAGAGGAGGTCACTGTAGCAGCAGTAGGAGGGGAATTAACAGAGGTCGTAGACTGGTCCAGTGTAGACACACATGGCCTTTGAGCAGTTTTCACTGCATCCCCCATACACTGACCAACAGTGGAGCAATTGTTGTTACTCGGTGTAGTGAAAGTATCTTGCAGAATGGTGTTGGTTGTAGGAGATACAACAGCAGGAGCAGTGGAAAAGGTGGGAAGGTTAACAGGAGCAGGTATTGCTATGGATGAGGGAGCACATGGAATTTTGTCAGCAGAGGCTGAGGTGAGAACTGGCCTTTCAAAACCAACTGAAGCAGTGACAGGGATAGAAGCTTCAAGTGTGGATGCTGGTGCAGAGATGCTTTCGGAAGAAGCAGTGTTAAGAGCAGGGGCAGCGGTAACTGAGGGGGCCATGGAAGCAGGGGCTGAGACAGTTGAGACTGGAGGGGAGGTGGCTGAAAGAGTGGTGCAAGGGGGAGAGGCCATTCCTGTCAAAGACTCCAGGCTTTGCAATCCTTCACTTTCTACAGCTGCAGAAAGGAACACGCTGTTAGTCTCTGTTATATTGCCAAGTCAAGTATGTTGTTAATGATATGTTAATAAGCTACAGCAGTGACATTGACTTTTGTGTGGTTCACCTTTCTCTGCTCTCGGAGATTGAAGTATCCTTGCCTCTGAAGTGGGTGGTGTTGTGGCTGCTCCCTGGCCAGATAGAGAGTCTCTATGTCTGATGGTCTGGTTGATAAAGAAGCGCCAGCGTCCCACTGGGGAGGAGTGGGGGACTGCATCCACTAAAAATCACAAACATATTTTATAAGTTTAGTGAGTTATAGACTAAATAGCATTTAATCACTCTGCAGTTTCACTTTTTAGAGAATATTTTAGTAACCCACTTGTTGAGCTAGTTGGAGTGCTCACGTGCAGCTGGTCAGTTGATCCAGTCTGACAAAGAAATACAACAAAAATTGAGCTAATAATAAATACTGGGCATAATGATTATTTATCAAAAACAGATATAGGCTAGAAGAGAGGGTGATGGATGGAAAAACTATGGAAATCAACATACCTGGGAATGCATTTGGAGGAGTTCATGCGCTTTCTTGACAATGGCCCTAAGCTGTTCCACAAATTTCTCTTTCTCAACATCAAGAACAAAGTCTTCCTCCACCTACACACAAAAAGCAACCAAACAACATTTATATTGACAAAGTATGATTACTTTTTAGTAACAAATGCTGGCTAAGGTGATACGAAGCAGTCAACCATGTAATCCGCTATGTCCTCAGGTGCATCCCCTTCGATGTCAAATTTAAATGTCACCATCTTGTTGCTATGGGTCTCTAACTGGCATTCCACCATGTTGTCCCCACTGCCGGACACCTTAAAGGACAAGACAGATAACAGTACTTTGAGTTTTTAAAACGCCAAAGAAGTGTTTAGCAGTATTAGTTGCTATTCATAGCCATTTCTTTCACCTGAAGCATGCTCAGTTGGAACTGATGTGCAACTTTATCAGGTCTTTGACAGGAAGCTCTTCTTTGAGTTTTCAATTTCTCTATCTTCCCATTGGCCAAGATCTGAAGAGATTCTTCGCCATTAGCAGGAACAGACCTGTTGGTGGTAAGGTGGTAGGATGGTTATTCACTCTATTTACCTGACTATTTCCATTGCTTGGTTTCCAGATTATCCGTGTTACTGTGCTTCATTACTCTGGACTGACCTGCAAACCTGCCTGCCTATTTCTTGTTATCCGTTTCTGTGAATACTTATCTACTCTTCCTTGCCTGCAAGTCACTCAATTTAAAATACATTTCACAATTCTGCAATCCTTTGCTTGGGTCCTACTTTCCTGACTCCTGGACCTCAGTCAGTCCCCCGATGAGGCTCAGCTTTGACTCTGACCGCCAGTTGTTTGTACCATTTAAAGCACTATTCCAATTCTACAATTCCAAGTTGTCGGTATTGCCAATTAAACAAATAAAAAACATTTTTTGGGCCACTTTGTCCTTTTAATGTATTGAACTTGGAGCAAGTAAGTCCAAATAAAAAATGGAAATGGACATGTTTTAGCATGACGCTAACTAAGTTAAGACTTTTAAAATCTACACTCTTGTTCCTTGTTTACAAGCATAGAGCTTACAAACTTTAGACATTAATGATATTAGACATACCCCAAAGAAGAATGATGTTCTGTACTTGATAAGTATGGACCATCCTGTAGAGTGACATGAACATAGACAAAAAGGTACATTTTTACATTTAATACCACAAAACTATCAAGAAATATAGTTGTGTTTTACAAGAAAAACGTGTTAGTTTCAATCAAAAAGTCACACAGTTGATTTCATAGTATTAGAAGCACTTTAAAGAATCATTATGCCAATATGTTAGCAAAGTAAAACAAATAATTCTTAATTAAGCAATTTTAATGCTTATTGTACCTGAGCAATGCCCAGCAGGGAAAGGTCACAGTCTTGCAGCAAGCCTTGGGGAAGTTTGGGGGCATTAGAATCAAGCGTTTGTAGAGTAGTGACAGGTGGAGGGGAGGTGGGTACAAGGTCTGCCTGCCCTGGAAAGGTTGCCTTGGTTGCTGGAGGAGATAAAGGCAGCTCTGGCACAGGGGTAGCAGCAGGATAGTGGGATGGTAGGGATGGTAGGGTTGTTCGGGTACATGAGTTATGAGAAGGGCTAAGAGGCATCTGTTGCACAGTAAAGATAGCATTGGGTGGAACTGGCTGTTCTGCAAACGGTATCTCAGTGTGCGTCTGAGTGTGAGAATGAGCCTGAATGAGTGTCTGTGTTTGGGAGTGTGCTTGGGCCTGACTGCTTGTTTGTGTGTGTGTGTGGGCTGGCAGGATCTGCTTGGCTTGGTGTTTTGGAGACAGAGGGGCACCTGCCGTAAGATGACTACTGAGGGGCAGAGTCTGTGAATGAGTCACAGCCACATTATAAGGGACTCTTGGTGCAGCAGGATGATTCAGCAGATTTGAGGCAGGTGAACACTGTTGGGGCATCTGACTCTTCTCCAACGGTATTACAGCCTGATTAGGAGAAAATGTTGGTTGGATTGGACTTTGTGTTGGCTGTGACAGCAACTGAGCGTGTGGAGGAGTTGAAGCGAGTGGTTGCTGTACTTCAGAAAGCTTCTGTAGCGGTCTCTGGTATTGCCCAGTACACTGAGGCAAAGAAGGTTGGGAAATAGGCTGTATGACTGAAGAGTCAGGAGTGCTTATTAGAGGCTGCTGCTGCTGGGCCTGAACAACTGAATGTGGTGTTGTTTGACCTGCAATAAAGGCGGGTACAGTCTGCTGCACAAGATGGGAAGTGCCAATACGGGTTGCAGGGTCAACTACAGAACTAAGATCATCTGTTGTTGTTCCAACACTTCCAGCTGGGCCAGAAGACAGGGTCATCCTCTGATACTGCAGTACTGGCTCCTGTTGCTGCTGTGGCTGCATGATAAGAGTTATATCCTGTTGTACAGATGGGCCGGCTTGTTGGGCAAGCTGAGGAACACAATGAGGAGCTAAAATGGCAGTGGCAACCTGAGCATGCATCTGGATTGGGGGCTGGCCTTGATTTTGTTGTTGGCCCTTGAGCTGCATCGGCCCTGTCAATTTAGCATTTTGATGAACATGAGTCTCTTGATTGGTCTGAATAGAGGTTATTGTAGCTGGAGACTGCACAGCAGATTGGCTTTGTTGGCCAATCATTTGAATGTCAATCATTTGGCCTTGACCATGTGGTGTTGGGACCTGCCTTAGTGATGGGGGTAGAGACTGAGTCTGGACTGATGGTTGAGGAGCTACTTGGCTCTGTGTGGGAGTTACAGGTCCTTGATAACTTGCCTGTAAAGGAACATGCTGGGTCTGGTTGGCCTGTGTCTGTCCCTGGATCACTGTTGCTGGAGGAGTTACTTGGGCATCAATCAAAGCCTGAGCTGCTGGAACATTGGTCTGGTCCTGGGGATGAGCCTCACCTCGTCCCTGCTGGGTAAAGACTTTAGCTTGAACAACACCACACATCTGGTCAGGGATCTGCGTAGTCCGAGGGGCCATGGAGGCCTGGGCTTGTGAGACAATTTGAGTTTGGTGCTGGAGCACCTGAGTACCTGGAGGTCCAACTGGGATTTGAGTTTCCAGAACAGAAGTGTGATGCTGCTGGGTGGGTGCTGCTTGCTGTTGGTGCTCCAGCACCTGCTGCGGTGTGAGCATGGTAGTAGAAGTAAACTGAGTGGCATTTAGCTGTGGGATACAAGTGCGCTGTATATCAGTTGGTTGCTCCTGTATCTGCTTCTCACTGTTATTTTTTTGAATGGGGGCAATATCCTGAAGTTTCATGATCGCAGCTTGTTGCTGCTGATCTTGAATCTGTTGCTGTATCAGAGCCTGATGCTGCATTCTCTCTGCTTGTTGTTGTTGTAAGAGTACTTGTTGCTGATGCTGTTGTTCTAATTGTTGCTGCAAAAGAGCTTGCTGCTGCTGTTCTATCTGCTGCATGAGTTGCACCTGTTGCTGCTCTTGTTGCTGTTGCTGTAGCTGAGCTTTCTGTTGTAGCTGCTGCTTTTGTAAAATAGCTTGCTGTTGCAAATGTTGATGTAATAGTGCTTGTTGCTGTTGTTGTTCTAAATGTCGAAGTAGGGCTTGCTGATGTAATTGTTGTTCTTGTTGCTGTTGACTCAGCTGGGGTTGCTGCTGCAGTACAGTTTGTTGCTGCTGGTGCCCACTTAGCTGTTGCTTCTCTGGTTCATTTTGTATTCCAGTTTGTTGATATAACTGGCTCTGCTGCTGTTGCTGTAAAGGAAGGTGTTGTTGATGCTGCTCTAACTGATGTTGTAAACAGGCTTGTTGTGACTGCTGTTGTTGTAGAAGACCTTGTTGTTGCTGCTGTTGCTCTTGCTGTTTAATAAGTACCTGCTGCTGTTGTTGATCCATCAATTGCTTGTGTAGAAGTACTTGCTGCTGTTCCAGTTGATGCTGCTGCAGTGTGGCCTGCTGCTGCTGAAGCATAGCTTTTTGTTGCTGCTGATCAAGCTGTTGCTGGACATACGTCTGATGCTGCTCTGGCGCTAAGGTTTCTTGTTGTTGCAGAGTTTGCTGTTGCTGAAGCTGTTGTTGCAGTCGTTGAGATTGTATTATGTTCTGCTCACAAGTATCCCCTGTTGGTTGCTGTTTGTAAGTCAGAGGTTGCTCCCCTGTTTGTGGTAATTGTAAAGCTTGCTGCTCCATACCTGTTTGTGTAGGTAAAACGTGCTGCTGAGGAAACGGCTGTTGTACGTAGGTCTGCTGCGGATGCTCATGCTGATGTTTCTGGACAGCTGCAGCTGAAGTGTTGTGTTGATGTTGATCTGTTGCTGGCTGAGTTGCCCTAACTTGTTGATGATCAAGCAGTGTGCCCTGGGCATCCATTTGCTGTTGTGGTTGTTGCTGCTGAAGGGTGGAGGTATGGGGATCCATCCCTATCTGTTGTTGTGTGACAATAGTCTGCTGAGGGATCATGACAGGCTGTGTTTGCTGGGGTGCTGCCTGGGGAATGATGTCAGTGAGCTGCATGGGCGTGACAGGGGGTTGGGTCTGCTGAGCGAGAGGCACAACAGACCCTACTAGTCCAGCAGGATCACCCACTGACATGGATGTAGTGAGGACATTAAAAGGAACTTGTGGGGAAACAGGGGGCATGTATGTATGTGATGGGGCCAATGAGCTGTGGGGAGTGGCTGTTTGAAATGCATCTGATGGGAATGTTTGTGACTGCATGTTCATAATGACATAAAGATGATTGGTGATGAATGGATAGAGGATGATAATGACAGAAAGATGATTGGATAGAGAATGAAAAGAAAGCAGTAGAAAAAAAAAGGTAAGAATAAGCTTTGGCAAATCAGTTATAAACACATTAAGTTTTATACAGCAGGGTGTCCCACAGGGTTCAATAGCAGGGGTGGGCTGCATCACCAAAATACAGTTTATTTAATAAAAGAGGCTTGTTGACCACAGCATCTTCCATCTCTGCTTAAAACTTCCCTGGGGGAAACCCTGAACAGCAAACAGGTAGATTCAATCTCAAAGGTTAATTAGGGTAATTTGGTGTTGGATAAAAAGTTGTTTGAAGAAAGAGAATCCAAACTATGACAGTAGTGGGAGCAGCTTTAAATTGATTATCAATCATGTTGAATGGTGTAGATAATAGTATGTTCACTCTTTTCACCTGGTAGTATTGTTGTGGGACACTCTGAGATACCTGTGGAACCATGGTAACAGGCTGAAGAAATGTCTGACCAACAGGTCCCCCTCCACTGTGCCCTATGGACATGCTGGATATGCTAACTCTCTGGCCAATAGGCACACTGGAGACACTTCCGCTCTCACCAATTGGATGCATATGAGGATGAGCCAATGCACCAGTGCTCTGTAGTGTAAGAAAATGGGTAAAGAACAGTGCAGTTTAGGAAGGCAGGTGTTTAAAATGATGAGTAATTGATCTGTTTGGTGTTATTCATGAATAATAGGGGTGAGACATGCAGGGTCACAAGCAACTCTGTGATAAATGTTATACTGTAGGACAATCATGTAAGGATACATCACAATATCTGATTAACTGAAGAATACAAAATGCCCATTAATAGGTAAAATGCAGGATGTATTAACAGAAATTTAGTGTTAGTCTCACCTCTTATGAGGATTCATATTTTCTAACCGCTGGACATTATCACGCTATATACTTCCTCTTACAATTCTGTCCAATTTACCCTTATTCATGTCATAATTGCCACCTTGATCTGATATTTGTAACACATGATTCAGGCTAACGGTATTTTGCCAAGTGCATGAATTAAGTTAAAATAATGCATTGACGTACAGATGCTGTAGGGGGCAGAGTTATCTGGGAGTGTGCATATGCTTCTCCTTGCTGAGAGTACGCCTGGCTCTGTCCACTTGCATAAGATTCACAGCTGGCAGACCCAATGCTCTCGCCTGCTGAGTGATTGACAAATAACAAAATTATGAATGTTAAGTCACATTGTTCACTAGACCTTTATCATTTGTGTATTCTTCCACCATGTTAATTATAAAGCAATGATGGTCTAATACCTAAGTTGCATGCTTACCTGGAAGACTAAGTGCTGCCCCGCTGAAAATGTGTTGCTGCCTGACATGCTGGTCTACTTCAGGCAGCTCCTCACCTTCCTGCCCTCCTAGTCCTCCTCCACCTCCTGTTTGTCCAGCCGTCACTGGCCCCAGTGAGGACACACAGGAAGGATGAGAGAAGGTGTAGGAGGGGAGAGTGGAGTCTCTTCTTTCTTCATAGCCCTGCTGCTGCTGCTGGAGGAGCTGCTGCTGCCGTCGCTCCCGTGACTTTTTGATCAGATTAACTCTGTCCCGGATGGATTTTCCCACCACCTTGGCATCACTCTCATGAAAGAATCCTGACTTTACCTTAGAGAGAGAGAGAGCAAGAAAGAGCACTACCAATGAGTAGAGGTAGGTTAAAGTAAATCTAGGTCAGAAGGAGGTACCATGAAAAAGCTGATAAATGAGCAGAAGAATTTCCCTAACCTGATTTATCTTCAAGTTTTCAGAACCTTTCCCTATCCCATATCCAGAAGCCATAAACCCTGCTTTGTACTGGTTAGATGTAAATTGTCTCTGTCTCACCATCTCTAGAGCCACTTCCTCAGCGCTGTCATTCTCTAGGTCATAACTGAACTCGATAGCCTCGTTGTCTTTGTGCTTCCCCTTCAACTTTTTCGGCTCTTCAACCCAAATCCGCAGAGCCAGGCAGTCCTGTGTGCCTGTGTCCTCCTCTGCCAGTTCCACCCGGACCCCTGTGTCCTCTCCGAAGAATGCATGGTTCAGGAGGTCTCGGATGGAGAGTCTGTCAAAGGAAGGGCAACACAAGGAACAGGTATATATGGCTGACTGATAAGGAATTATGCGTGTCACAGTGCTGTTTATCCCTTAAAGACAGTAAAACCTGCTTACCTCTGGCTCTTGTTCTGACGAATGCAACCTTCGATGATCTCTTTGATCTCTGGGTCATTAACTTTATCAAAGCTGGCTGGCTTTATCCCCTGCAGAGAAGAAAGCAAGTGTGTTAGATTTGAGGATTTTTTTCATACAATTGTTGAAGTTATTTACAGCGTGCAGTCTAATAGTTAGGATCGCACTACTTTAAAAATTAGGGCTGCATACATTACATTTCCTTTGTTATGCAGTCAAGGGGACTTACACTTGTGACTTTGCGATAGATCTGAGCCGCATTTTGGCACTCTGAGTAGGGGTACTCTGATGTTGCCATCTCCAGCATGCACATCCCAAATGCGTAAACATCCACAGACTCATCATAGTGCTCTTCATACATCTCTGGAGCCATGAACTCTGGGGTTCCTGTTTGGACCACATGGAGGATTAAAGTCAATAAAAAGCAGAATCAAAGTCCCAAATGGTCCGACACCTCTATGAGTATTTAAAATCTGTGTTTAACATCACAGAGAAATTCACAAAGAAGATCCAAACATCACGTACTTAGATTACTTATAAAACTTACATTTTATGTTATTTCTTCCAGTAATATGTTCTTACTTCCTGGGTTAAACTTAACTGAGCTAAATGGTACTCAGTGCACAGCTTAAGTTGGCTTACAGAGCCAACATTCTCATAAGAGGTCTATGTTTACATTAAGTGCTGTCCATATGGATTTGAGTGTGACTCTACAAATTATAATCTTTACTCCTAGGCACCAGAGGCTCTTAAAAGCTTTAAAATGCTGATGCAAAACGAGAGTATATTCATAGGCCCTTTCACAGTTTGCTAATGTAGGTACTAGATTCCTGGCATTATTCTCCAAAGCAGATGGTCTAATTATTGAGCCTACCTATGACACTCTTGGCAAAGGAGGTCCTCATAAGAGTTGCCAGCCCTAGGTCACCTATCTTCACTGAGCCTGTGGGGCCTGTTATGAAGATGTTGTCACATTTGAGGTCCCGGTGGACTATCGGAGGAGTCCTGGTATGAAGGAAGTGAAGGCCCTTCAGAATTTGACGACACCAGCTCCTCAGGACTTTGGGTTTCATCACCTTGAAGCGTTTCAGGTAACTGTGTAGACAGAGCAAAAGCCTGATTATGTAATGAAACTAATAGTTCAATTGTTATTAACCACTAATAGACAGGTAGATTAAATCCACTATAGCTAAAACAACATTGTAAATTGATTTCAATTTCAATGTATAATGAGTAAATTGATCACTTTCAATATGACGTTGTTAATAATGACATTACAGTGATTAGATTCAAATGCTTCCAAATAAAGATTTGTATGTATTGGTTAAAGTGTTTATATTTTCAAAGCATGTAAAGTGTTACACTTACTCACACAAATAGGAAATCAATCTCCCATCAGTACTTCATAATGAAGCTTAGAGTTATTTAATCTTATAGTTTAGGGAAGATTGAGCAGCTCTTCTAAATATTTACTGAACTATGAAACCATGTGTTCATGAACAACAATGAAGACAGGTCCACAACTACTGGTTTGCAATGTTGCCTAAATGTACTGTAGATATTTGCACTTCAGTTAGAGAAAACATCTTTACATTTCGGCACTACTTTACCTTACTTACCAAGAAATACAGTGTTGTATATTAAGTCAATCCAGACTAACTTTCTAAAATATTTATTTTAATACAAATGGAAAAACACCATGGAGCCGTGTCTGAGTGATCACAGTAAATAATTGTTAGGAGAAGGTTGTGCTTACGTTTTAAGTGTTCCTGAAGTCATGAGCTCAGTGACTAGTACGATGCACTTCTTGCCGCGGAGCACAGACTCCCAAGAATCATAGAAGCGGACGATGTTAGGGTGTTGTAACCCCTTCAGCATCTCAGCCTCCTCCTTGAAGCGTTGTTGCTCCGCCTTGGTCAGTTTGCGGTCCTGAGGAGAGAAATGCACACAAGGTAAATGGTAAGGCACTGCTAACACTTTTCTCACTTATAGATCTAAATAGCCTTTCCCATACACATAATACTATCAGACACTATTCAATTAAGGTCCACGAATTGTGCACGAGTACTGCTCTGCAATTCTGCTCATTCATTTTTCTGACACCGCACAGCCACCAATGAGTTCATTAACACCTGCTGCCACTAGATGGTACTAGCAATACAGACATGCAGCACTGCTGAGACAACACCCAAGCCTTATATTTATAAAACACATTTAACTGCACCTGCCTCATATCTTCAGCATAGCAGACCAAGTGGATGCAGCAGAAATCTACTTCAAAGGTACAGACAGCATGTCAAAGGAACAGAGGTAACAATCAGAAAGAATAACACTGTGTTAAACATTGTTACACAGGTTTTTTATAAGAACTAATACCCATGTATGCTGTGCAGTAAATATGTTCTGTTGTACAGTTAAAAAAATGAATTTCTTGTATTATTTGTGTATGTTTATGTATTCCTTTGTTTTCAGTTTTCTTACAGTTAATCAGTTTTCTTGAATATTGTGTAGCGTACTCAGCCAAGATATCTCCATTTGTTTTATTCTATGGATATCAAGTCACAGGGAAATTGCATCAATGATGAATTTAGAATGTTTTAAGAATGCACGGACATCACTTGATGTCACTTAAAGGTAGAAATAGAAGACCAAAAGAAGTAATTGCCAATGGCAATATTAACTTCATGTCAAAGCAAGTGGTAAGAGATGACAGAAACTGTGTGTTTCACTTAATAATAGAGTCCATAGGCAGCCAGTGCCTGTCACAAACTATAAATAGAAGTCTTCATAACACTGACTTTTCCACAGATCGATTCCATTGATGTTGAGCTCAACACAAAGCTTGCCAAAGAAGATGTTTGGATAAATAAACATTATCTATGCCTCCCCTATGAGTCTGTCTCTCATTTTTACACTTCACTCTCTGAGTCTAAACTGGTTCAGTGTCCTTTTCTGGAAGTACTAGTACAGGCAATCTCTCCAACCCTCCTCTCTCAACAGGAATGTAGTATTATCAACAAAAGGCTGCTACTCTTAGCTCTATTAAGGCTAACAATAAGTTGCCCATTCTAGATCTACCCTCATGCTCTCATTCCTGTGATACCAACCACAACAGATTTTAAGACACATGCATGCCAATGCACCTGCGTGAGTGTGTGGAGGTGTGTCTTATCATCTTAATGATGACTGTCAGTACAGAAATATCTAAATGCGTCTTCTCTCTGGATTTATTTTTTAATTGATGTTGGCTCAGTTTTGGTGCGTCTGTTCTCCTCACTCAGAGCTTTACTCTGCCTCACTGTCTGGAACAGTTTGGGACAGGCTGTGTCTCTGTCTGCTGCCTCCTCAGCGTCTATTGTATCTCCCTCTGAGTGTGGCATCAGACAGCCTTAGGGTGGGCAAAGTTCAGATAGAGTTCAGCTAGGCAGATTCTGTCTAGATGGACTCACAAAAAAACCCTACCCTATCCATCCGCATAGCACTCATTACAGGCCCCAGAGATCCATTTCACACAAACAGAGGCACAACAAAAACATGACGATACACGCTCTTCAAGTATGTAACAGTCCTCTTTTCATTGCCAAGACTGCGTAACACACCCCAACACTGCTGTCAAGTCATCACTCATACTGAACTATGTAATAAAAAGGGACACACCTGTCTCTTCACCAATAGATAAATGGGAATAGGGAAATGAAAGAAAAACATAAAATGCAGAGAAGTTGCTGTTCATGAGAGCATGACAAAGCCTGATGGTCTTTCTTCCTCTAAATTAACCTGGCAGTTTTTTGTTTCTCCATTTCTGCAACCCTACACAGACAAATACCTATGGTGTTTAGACACATACCTTAGTTAAAAAAAAGACACAAAATTTGCTGAAACGATATAGATTATATTATAAAAATGAATGCCAATCATATATTTACATATACTACTTGGTTATTACTTTGTACATAAAAGTTGAATGACAGCCAGCAATTATATTCCTACCAAAAAAATAAAACAAAGATGAAGTTGGTTGTCTAACCTGCCCATACTGCACTTGGCTACTTCCTACTCAGCTTTTATTAAATGCTAATATCCATTGTCCACTTGTGTGTGTCAATTGAGTCACATCAAAGACAACTTCCAATTAACATGTAATTTTTTTCTGACTGTATTAAACAAGAACACCAGAAAAAATCAATACGGTCCGGGAAATGAATGATGCTCACTTGTTTGAATCTGTTGATTTTATCTCTATGGCACCTTTTGAGACTGTATTTAAGTGCTCTGTTGTAATATATTGAACTATAGTGATTTTTTTTAGTTCTATTTTGGCTAGGGTCGGTGAACAAACTCTGGACAAACTTTAAAAAAACATTTTGATCCAGTCTAAGCAAATATTTAACACAGGTAGTTTCAAAATATAATTTATTCCTTTATATCAATTGCAGAGAAACTGTAATCATATACATAAACTATTGGTGTTCATGCTACTTTTTCCAGACATAAAAACACTCAGGTCATATAATGTGAAGTCACGTTTCACCTCCCTGCCATGGCCTTAGTCCTTTAACTTGGTAAACAGAGTAAGACCTAAGACCTGGTTGTTCACCATGAGTTCTTTTTTGGATCAGACATCTGGTGGAGCAGAAGGTCAAGCAGCAGCTTAAGTAGCCTCATAAAACAGGAAATGGACAGGATATGTTTGGTAGATTGTAAATGGTCAATGGACTTGAGCTTCAATAGCGCTTTTCTAGTCTTTCGATTAGTCAAAGCGCTTTTTATGGTAGAAGGCTGGGGTCATGAGCCTCAAAGCACGTGCGCCCTAAAACATCTACTTTGGCAAACACTGAGTATCAGATAGCAGATGCCCTGCATGACATGTGAGGGACTGGATTCCCTTCTCGTCTGAAAGAGGAGTGTGTCTCAGATACAGTGGGATCAACACTGCAGTAGAAAACAGAAAGGTGCGTCTTATTCTTACTGTAGGTATTATTTATAAGGGTGTGTGTGTAGAGTGCAGGACTCTGAAAGCATGTCAGTGTTTGAAAATCTGGGGTGGCGGGTGGCTAGGATTAGATTAGTGTAAGCTATAACAGATCAGACTAACAAGATAAATTTCTGGTTAAGGGCTGGCCCTCACGCTGGATTAGAACCCCAGGCCAGTAGGCCAAGTTCAAAAAAAGACCTCTAGCCAATGCACTGCACAAGCCATGTTTTTCAAGATGACAGCAGTTAGCATGATGTCAAAGTATCTCCCTGTTAATTGCTACAGCATCTGTTGTACACAAGCAGCAACCTTCAGTGTTGAAAAATGAAGCCAATGTGGAAGTACAAAATCCTGCAGTTCGTCGAGGGTCGGCCTGAGGCTGACTCCAAGAGCCCCCAAAGTGACATACACACTTCATTCAAAAAAGCATGTTTTAACAGCAGATATTAACATGTTTACAGCCTGGTACAAACATCGATATTGGTCTGATTAGTTATTGTCCTCATGGGCACACACTGTACAGGGGTGATTTTTTTGTAAACGCATCCGTTTTGATTTTATGAACAATACGCGTTGTCCATAGTTAGGCGCAAGGCTGACCTGATTGACAGGTGCTGGAAGTGATGCATCGGTTTGTCAAGAGGCTTATAGCGCTCATCAGGGGTACAGGTTCCAGCCTGTCGTTAGGTTTACTGAAAGTTAGGCTGACTGAAAGTTAGGCTGAGACAGGATTTCCAGCATAATGGCGGCTGTTGCGATGAGCCTCCGGAGCCCCCTGCAGTAATAGATGGGTGACGTCACTCAGGCATCACCCATTAATATTTACAGTCCATTGTTTTTACACTGTGGCAAAGGCAACATTGGTGCCACATTGTCTAGCTAGCCACAAAACCTCTGTTAGGGTAGATCCCATAAACCCCATGTGAATACAATACCTGTCTTTGTATGGAATGGTCTGCAAGGTTCACTAATGAACATTAATAATGCCATACAAATTCTTACAATCTGACCAAGAGAGCTTCCCTGTGCTTAAAGATAACACTCATATAACAATTATTTTATTACAGAATATATATATATATATATATATATATATATATATATATATATCAGATTTATTATTTTGATTTGGCCACATGGCTTCTGCCAATGGTTATGGTGCAAACCATTGATTCGTAATCTCCCATTGAATTGATGGTTAGCTTGTGTGGCTACAGCCTGAGGGAAACTTGCCAACTCTCAGTGTCCTAGTTGAGAATGTGGCTGGTCAGTATGGTTGGATTGATTCCATCCCGGTCTAGTCCGTTACGCTGTAGTCCATTTAATGTTGCCTCTCCTAATTTGGATCAACCATCAATAGTCTGTCTTTGCTTACCTGGTCTGACCAGACTGCTCTTTCATAACCTGAAGGGGGTTTAAAAAAACAATGTTTCCATTACTGAATTAATGTAAAATGGTTAAAGGGAGCTAAAACATGTAGGTTTGCTTTATGGATTGACTAATAGAACAGGGAATCTTTTGCTTTACTATTTTGCAATTGTGTAAAAAAACATTCTGAAACAACTGAGATAATTGTCAACTCCTCTCTTGTTCCTGTTTGTTTAACATTGACAAAGACATAGGACCAGATTGTTTCTATCAATGAATAGGAAAACAGCTATTTTTCTGACCAGAAGAAACTGGCAACGACCACAGAACATCTCTCAACATTGCAAATTGCTCAATTCAAATTCAGATGCAAACAAAGTGTCCAAATTCTGTTTCACAGGCCAAGCTCACTGAACTATAATGTCAATGTTTACTAAATCATGAGACAGTCTTCATAAGCATTACAAAAATAATTGTTTAAAAGTGAGCCTTCTAAGCTGTCGTATACTGTATCTTTCAATATAAATTCAAGAGGCTCTATAACTACAAATCACACCCCAATATCACCCCCAATCTGTTCTGGTTTATCTGTTTTTTTGTATTCATGAGAGTCTGGCACAGCTGAGCAGAGCTGAGCTGGACCAGTCTGGGATAACTGGGTTGAACCAGTCTGGTTTCTGCTGCCCGAGTTATGCTGTCTGTGCAGGGTTTTTGTTCCAGCCTCACAGGCACCCACTGTAATTAACTCCCCTGGATCACTCTGCATGCTCACTCACACAGACAAAAAAGTGATGGAGGGAGAAATTGAGGGAGGCTAAGAGAGGAAGGGTGAGAGTCTGACACATACAGTGGCACATGTTGACACAGACGAACAGAGAGCAACAGCTTTCATGATGAAATATAATAAATGTACAAGGCACATACAAACATATTCTCTAAAGGTGACAAGGGGTAAAATTGCTATCATGGGAGATGCACTGCTCTGTCCTTTTAGGGATGGAATTCCCAGGGAAAGGGAAAGGAAATAAGAGCGATGGTGTCCGCACTGTGAACTTTAATTACACACTCTTTCAAGCTGCATTTGGACAGCTAATCCCCTGGCTTCCCTCTCTTTGTGGACACAGGAGGAGAGGAGCTAGGTGCTCCCAGGCTGCAGTCTCACAGGATAGCAGCATTTTACATTAAATATTTAGTATCTTATCCCATCTTACATTTTTTGGTAAACGGTGCATTCATTTTATTGACCTTCCCTTATAATAAATAGTTTGAATTCAAGTTTTTTGTGTTTGTGTCCAACAACAGCATTACATGTTAATACTTGTGTCAACTCCATTATAAATAACCCAGTAAGCTGATCATATTAAATCATATTGTTCTGATAACTATAGTTAATTCTAATGCAACTTATTAATTTGCAATGAACCGATGTATGCTTTGGTTTGATTGACTAAATAGGACAGATCACGTGACCTGGCTGACTACAATGTTTCCTTGAATGCAGCACTGAATTCATTTAAAGACCTGTGACCTGGTAGCTGTGTAGTGTCTGTGTGTGCATGTGTGTTTATTTATGTCCATGTGTCTCCCTGCATGTGGTAAGTTAGCATTAGCTAGGCGGCTGCTCTCTGGGAGGGATGCCATGGTAATCCTCTGTTTGGCTGCTCGTCTCCCCCTCTGTCTCTCTCTTTCAATCACCATTACCTCCTGTGTCTTTCTCTTTTTCTTCTCACACTCTGCCCTACTTTCTTATTATTTCTGTTGCTCCTTTTTAAAAAATCCCAGTCTGTATTGGTCTTAAGAGGCTGTCTTTCTATTTACACAATGTGTGTTTCCTGCCGCTTCATCAACAAATAACCCCTAAAACAAATTTTCATGTATAAACAAGACTTTGATGATGCATTTATAGTGACCAAATTCAATATGGGCAAACTCATCATTTTACGCATTCTGACTTTTCTTTTTTAAAATTGCTTTACCAGCAAAAGGAACAACAGATCGGTGCCTTTGCTGGTGTCAGGAAATAATTCTGTCTGGTGGCATGACATTAATATATTTATGATAGCATTATTATCAAAGGTGAAACAGAACACCTTTGCAAACAGAGCGTATCAAGTATTTAAGTGGGACTGAACAGGAGCTCTTCCAATATAATATACAGAGCTGCTTATGTGAAGCTGAATCACCTGTGAAGAAAAAGGTGACGGGGAAGAACCTGCTGCTTGTTAGTCCAACAGACAGAGCTTGATCTTAAGGATTAGTCTGGGCTTCTGTTTTGGAATAAGCTTCAAACCAAACACATGACTGACTTTTCTCACACAAAGCCGGCAGTCAAATCTGACGGCTTACCATAACACTGCTCTCTATTGAGGGGCCAAGAGTCAGAGGGATGCATTTCTCTTCTCCTCCACAAGTGTGTCTCCCTCCCACCACATGTTGAAATCCCAACATCTAACAATGTTTCCCATTACTCCTCATGATAAATCTGGCTGTATTTATTGTGTAACGACTTGGAACAGTGCTTGGTTGTAGGTCATTTATAAAAATTCATGATCATCTTCCCACTGCAATGTCACTGCATGACAGAGAGTTTCTTACAGTAATGTTTGCAGTCGTTACACCTACATTTGCTACAGTTTTCCTTATTGCTCTGTGCTCAGAAAATGCATCCCATTCAGAGCTTCAGAGTGTAACTATTTCCAATTCATACCTCATATCTGCACATAATAGACAAGAGAAAGCAGAGACATGTACTATAGCAAGCCCTACATAATGTTTTTTGTACATAATGGGCTACTTGATGAGTGATAAAATTAGCTTCTTTGAGAAGCTGATTTATTTGTTCTTCAACTATCAAGATGTTTCTTTCCTGATATAAATTATATAAATAATGCAATCAATTGAACAAATATTCCCCCTCATATAACGAGTGAATTCCTATAATTCAGGCTAATACAAAGAAAGCCTCCTCTTATAGGATACCCTCGCACGATATGAAGAAGCGCTGGCAGCCGTGATTCTATTATTTATAACAGTCCTAGAAAAGGCAAAGCCTCCACTTTCACTTTGTGCTGTCATTCAACTACAAGCGATGCTCCTCCGTTTCACCTCTGTCTTCACTGAATTGCAGACTGGCTGTATGAAAAGCAAGCAGACAACGTGCAGAGATTTCTAGATTTCAATAGAAAAGCTCCTGGCACACATCTAATGTGATTCAATTTTTCAAAGAGCAACGTTGAGCTTAAAAGCTCCCCAAAGCCAGAGATTGAAAACAACTAATAATTGATATAAAGTATTAACCTCTGATGATTCTGTACACATATTGGATTATTTCAATCCATAAATTAGTTGGGCTTTTTTGTAAATATTTCAGTTTATTGTTATATAAAACGCAGAGCTAAAATTTAAGTATGGTTGAATATCTGGCATCACATAAAGTAAAAGGTTGAAAAGCTTGTCTTACCTGAAGTTCACACCAAGCCACCTCCACCCAGGTCTCTGTGTCTAGGCCTTTGTATACTGTCTTGAAGGCTCCTCTGCCCAGTTCAATGTCAAATTTGAGGAACCTGCCTCCAGGAGACGTCGCCACAGCCTTCATTTCTGCCTCCTCCTCCAGCTCACGGTCCCTCTCTTTCCCCCTCTGGATGAGTGCAGTGGAAGAGGCATCCTTGCCAGGCTCCTGGCTGGAGCTGGGGCAGGATGGGTCATGGCCCATTGCAGCACAGGATGAAGCAGCTCCTTGCTGCGTGGCACTGCTGGTGAAGACTGAGTCTGAGGAGCGCAGCTCCAGATGGGGGGCACTGTGGGGTGCCTCAGGAGGCACCTCCACCTCATCGTCCTGCTCACAAATCTCCACACTCTTCCTGAAGAAGCGCTTCTCCCTCCTCAGTCGTTTCTGGCCAGAGTCTACTATTAAGGACGGCGTGGAGAATGAAATCTGTCTGTCTGGGTTGTCCTCAGCCGCCTTACTGGCTTCCCCTCCTCCTCCCCCTTGGATTACTCCATCCTCTCCCAGTTTCCTCTCCTGAGTCTGGGAGGAGGGGAAGTCCGACGGGGTACTGTGTGTCCTTTCCCTCTGTTGGTCGGCCCTGCCCTCTCGCTCTGCATCCTCCTCCATCCGTCCATCAGGTTTCTCCGAGGTGTCCCCGGTACCTGTTGGCTCTCCTGGGTCAGTTGCCATAGGGAATGGCTTCTCCCACTCTTCCTCCTGGACCTCCTCCTCCTCCAAACCTTTGCTCCTCCGTCAGTCCCCGTCTCTCCCTCTTTCTGTGGTCACCCACTCACCCTTGCCAGTGTGTCGGGTTTCCTTCCAGAGCTGCGGGTGACCGTCTCTGTTCAAACTGATGACCCTATCCCACTTTTCCTCCAATCTGCCTCTCCCCGTCTCCTTTATGAGTTAGTGTTTAATGGCACAGGAGGGTGAGACCACAGTTGTAAGAAAACTGTTTCTTTCTTCATGTTCCTCCTCACCATTTCCTACATTTTCTTTAGACCCCACTTTTGTGAAGTACTAATCAAAGTCAACTAAATATCTCACAGCTCTTACAAACAAACACTAAAGTGGGAGTTTTTTTCAAGCCTGTTTGGAAAACTGCAGGGATTTTCTTTCTAACTGTTGTATGAAGATCCTCAGGTAAACCCTGCAAGACAAAAGAGACATTGCATTAATATTGAGACAGTCAGGGGAGGGGGAGTCATTGCTCTGTTGTTGCCAAATCTTTCGAAAGAATGGAGCTGGGATAATTTATAATCATCTGAAACAACAGTTACAGGATCCCTGGACTTCAGAGGGACATAACAGGCAAACATTGATGAATCCGATTAACAGGGAATCCCCAAACACCTTTCTAAGAAAATATGTCATAAGGGCCTCATATGTCTGTGTAAATTGAACAAGATTGGATATGAAGCTATAAAACATATCACTAAAAGAAAATGTTACTGATGTAACAGCTCTTTCTTGTAGTGCAAATCACAGCTCATTCTTGCAAAGAGAAACTCTTGAGGATGTGAAATGTTGATTTCCTGTTAAACCTCAATTAAAGCATTTATCCAATTAAGCTTGAGAGATTGCAAAACGTTGCAAACATTAATGGTGTACAAACTGAAGTGCTCCATAATTGGTACAAAGTTTCTAGCAATCAGATACAGGGGACAACTTCAGAAAGTACAAACATCCGTAAATGATGTTTTTCCACAGCCACTTGGCAAAGTGACCTGAGGTAATTAGTTGGTCAATGTAACTCAAACTCAGATGTGAAATCGTTGTACCCTTATAGGGTAAAAATATCAAAAACGGAGAGCATATTTGCTAAAGTTTGACATTCAAACCAAAGAGTCCTCAAATAGTATCCAGTCAGCCTAGTCAAGAATTAAACATGGCTTCATCAAACTCCAAGTGCATGTTTATCAGCGTCTTGTGCCTGAAGTTGAGTTCAATAGCTCTATTAGTCAACAGAAAGCTTCTGTAGAGAGTACACGATACCTACATTCAATATTAATGATAAACTATGGGCCAATGGAGTGTGAATAATTCATACTCAGAATGATTGTCCAACTATGCTTGAGAGACGACAACACATCTTCAACTAAGAGCTCATAAATATCCACAACTTTGATTATGATTATGATCCACAGACAGTATTACTCAGTGCATACCAAGTCAAGCATTCAGGCAGGGTGATAATAGACAGTTTTAAATAGGCCCTCGGTGTTATCCTCTGCCAGCACAGGGTGAAACTGAACACAGCTGGTGTCCTCTGACATGGCATGGTGTCTTCCCTGCAATGCTGTAATTCATTCACTGTGTTTGTTTTTGTGTGTATGTGAAGGAGTGTGTGTACACCAATGGGCATCTTTCAGATAACATATTTAGCTCCACTTCTCCTCTATCACTCCTGATCTGGCCCCAAGTATTATATCTCCTCTGCCATCTGACAGCCAATGATGTTTTAATCAAGATACCAGCCATCCTGAAGTTACTCTGGAGCATGTATCTAACTGTGGTTATATGACATAATTCTAAATGGCTCCTGTTGTTTCAAAAAACATTGTTTCTGTGCAGCACAGGCCCAGTTTGTCCTCTGAGCTGCACGGTAGATGTGGAAGTAGAAAGAGTGTTGTTGTTGTTGTCATCTCTGAAATAACCAATACATATTTTTGCTTCTGGCAAATTTGCAAATCAACTATGTGTGCATACTGACACCTGATGTATCAGACTGTGTATGCAAGTTTACTTTGGCACGCAATGATGTTACTAATGTGAACACAGACCAGTGGGGGGAGGGGAAGGGGAAGGCAATCGTGCTCAGGTACAGTACGATCAATTGTGCCTAATGTGAAACGCTCTAGGAGATGGCGCTGGGCTTCCAATAAAGGTTGCATTAAAGCTCAGAGTCGACATTTATGATTATATTTTCAGCAACTCAAATTGCCGGAATTGGGCATGCAAATGCAAACCAACAACCGAAGCTTCACTGAAGAAGTGAGTGATGTGTTGTGATCTATAAATGGAAGAAAAAGTACAGCCTGGGTCAGAATATTAACTCACTTTTCATATGAGTTTACAACTCAACCCATTACATTGCTAACTGAACAGGCAGGACTCTTATGGGCCACTGTATTCACCCGCCCCCTCTACAGTTACAGCACGCTACGATCTGAAGCTCATCGTCAAGGAGCACACATGTGCAGTCTCTTTGGCTCACTGAAATTTGTTCTTCTCTGACAGATGCCGGGCTCAGTCAAAGTCACAGCAGCAGGTCTAGACCTTTTTTTTCAACTTTAATGAACAAAGCCCACCATGACCACTGGGTGCTCATAGGGGCTCTCAGAAGCTGTTATCTCTTTTATAACACAGTCATTAACACTTTACATCAAGCCTGTTGTCTTTCCTGCTCAAATGGGAGGACTCTAACATGCAATGCCAGAAGCTGTCAGTCAAACTGAAAACACAATAGGCAGATATTAGACCAACTGCTAAGAGGCTCTTGAAGAACAAGGGAGACTTCCAGTTGGGCGACATTCCCAAGACACAGACACATGCTCTGAGAAATAAGCAGTAATTAGCATTTCATGAACTTAATTATTGACTTCACAATTGGCATGAAAATGCTTTAAACTCAACCACACAGCATTTCTGATGTGTGGTTCATTCCACATCAACTATTGTGTGAATTGTCATATAGCAATTACGTATGCAACAACCTGATTGCAACAATAGGGTGTGACTAATGTTGTTTTCTGGGGGATTTTTCAATCGGTCTATAAATAGATTAAGTATATTAACACTTATTTTATCATCAAAAAATGATAAGATAATGATTTTCCATATTTTTCAAACCAAGATTGAAAAATACAATGATGTACATTTTAAATTGATAAAAATATACACAGAAAGAGCAGCAAATCCTCACATTTGATGGAGATGATAAAACCAGTTAAACACTTTATATCTATTGGTTCAAAACAATATTCAATTCATTATTATTTAAAATGTCTCCACTTGCAATCAACATATCATTTCAGCCCTGCAAACCACAGAGAATAAATGTATTATATGAGAGTTTGAGCATGAGCATAACTAAAGAAAATTATCTGAGCCATAGCAGGCTAGGGGGGACATACTGTAGTATACAGTGAGTTTAAAAGGTAAAGGCTAACAGGATGTGGGGACAAAAAAAAATGGGGGGGGGGGGGAGACAGGCAATAAAGAGAGGGAAGTTGCCCTTTAGGCAGGAGCTTATTCGCCCATGTCCCCAGGGTAAGGAGTTCCCATGGAAGCCACATACCGGACAGAGTTATCACAGCACATCAAACATGTTCAACCCCATCCCTGTCTCTCACACCCGCCCAGTCTCCCTCCAAACACACACAGATATAGATATGAGACACGCACCAATAGGCTAGTACAACCTTTGTGTTGCACTTTTTGTCTTCTGTCCCTCTAGCACTTATTCCATATTTATACAAGAGACAAAAACATACAAACATTAAAAGCATTAAAGGCAAACACTCCCGCAGCCTAACAACATTAGCTTTCACTGGAAGAATGCTGAAAGGAATTTTCTTGGCAGCAGCCAAATGACCAAGCAATGAGTGCTCTTAAATTAAAACAACACAACCAATGTTGCATTTGCAATGTTGACACCCCTCTTCAGCACCAGAATGACCCCAGCTTGCGGCGTACATCAGGTTCACATGTCAGAATCATTGTCTGCTCATTTCTCTATCAGTGTTGGAGTGCATGAGAAGCAAAGATCTGATGCACTGCACTCTGCCTGCCCTGCAGGCTTCTGTTGAGAACACCTGCAGCTGCCTAATCATTTCTGAAGTGTGCAATGAAAATCATAGAGGCACATTTTTCTTTTTTTCATGACTGCCAAAGATGTGATTTCTAATCTATTCTAGTCTCAAAACGAAAGGAAAACCATATTTGATTTTTCTGTAGAACTTTTTATCTGTGCTCAAAGTTTTGAGATGAGGAGAGGAAATGAAGCTCTAAATCATATACACTCACTTTTTCAAAACAAGGTGTGCACAAAGAAGCCTCTCTTCTCTTACGCAACCTATAACTTTAATAAATATAAATATTGCAACCCTGTCTTTCTATTGTACTTTTTTTATCCTTAACTTCATGGGGATACACACATTAATCCACGGGAACCCAACTGCTATTGGAAAATTTGGCAGGTAGACAAAGGAAGAGCGAGGGCGTGTGTGTGTGTGTGTGTGTGTGTGTGTGTGTGTGTGTGTGTGTGTGTGTGTGTGTGTGTGTGTGTGTGTGTGTGTGTGTGTGTGTGTGTGTGTGTGTGTGTCTTTTTTGCAATCGAGGGGGATGTGTAGATGAAAAGAGTGTATGAAAAGTGGTGAGGGGGACAGGAAGGGATTGTAGTTGATGGGAGCAGGCAGACAGCAGAGGTTCAAACAGAGAGAGAGACAGAGAGAGAGAGAGAGAGAGAGAGGGAAGGAGGGATGGAGGGATGGAGGGATGGAGCGAGGGGGCCGGCTAGTAGAAGGGGTGGGAAAAATGTGTGTGTGAAAGAGAACAAGAGAGAGATAAAGAGAGCGGGTGGCACAGACAAAAGGGGGCTGGGGGGATTTTGCCTGATAAAATATGTGCCAATGTTTGTGTGAATGAAAGCAGTGACTATAGCTAAATTTTTGCACGGGACAACAGCAGCTACAGTTGTGTGTGGACTTAATGGAGATGAGGAAGATGAGTAGAGAGGAAGAGTAGGAATGCTTAAGTCTTTGGAGAAAGGGTGGAAAACATGAGGTGACTACATTAGCATAGAAACAGTTTCCATTGGAATGTCCAGTGTCACAGGAAACAGGGTGCAGAGGGCTAAGGGGGAGCAGGGTGAAGGGCTGTGCAGAACCTTTAACAGTAAGACGCTCCTGTTGCATTAATAACACCCCCCAGAATAAATGTTTTAAATGAAGCTCTAAAGAAGAGTAAATTAATCAATGTAAAAAAAACATCAGTTTATTTTACAATTCTTATTTTAAATTTAAATGATACTGAATTGATTCAGTTTTGTGTTTTGTTACCATTAAATATGTATAATTTGTTTAAATATAAAAGGAGGACATTTTATGCTTATCCCCTTACATTTAAAGATTAGATAATTGATTGAGAATAAAATCCAAAGATTAATTGATGCTTGAATATACACTTTACAAATCTTTACTTTTACTATAGAGCAACGTTTGTCCATGGGCTAAGTTTGACCAATTTTCAGACAATCAACTACTTGGATTAGTTTTCAATTAATTATGTTTCTTTATATTAAAAAAATATATAAGTTGATTTGCAAACTTTTAACTTGTTGTTGTCAGTAACATAAGAAAGTACGCCGCAACCTGGTGTTAAAGTAAATTATCAGCAAGTGGACAATGTTGCAGTTTCTTCATCTACTGCCAGGTTCGCATATTGTCCTTTTGTTGATCACTGGCAAACTTCTGACACAAAAAAAAGGTTGCAAAAAAGCAGGCTAAGAGTCACCTGGCTGTGAAGTGCAAGAGAAACGTGTAAAAAATGTGCTGAATTAAGTTGACTCTAATATTATAATGCCCCTGTGTTATAATGCCAACTTTAACATCTTCACATGAGTGATGAAACGAGTCTTTTCTCAGTACAGCATTAACCCCACAGAGATTGAAATAAAAGAAGGATCCTGAGTGACGTGGGGAGACGGGCAGAGGTAGCACAAGGTCTGAGAGTTGCTGGCCAAAATTAAAATTATTTCAAGCTGCAACACTTCTGAAGATCAGTAGGGAAGTGTGCAGCTCATCCGTGGACGGCAATGGCAGGAAAAACAAAGCGAATGTCAACTACGCCTTCGTTACGAGGCAGGCGTGAGTTATGTCATAGAAACAAACAAGGATATATACTGCAAGTGGCAGGTGTGAACTGACTGACTGTGCTGCCACTGCTGGAGCATTGAATAATAGGAGATGCTACAGCTTACACCGGTATGTGGCACATTAATTAATTACAATGTTGAAGACAAGTATAGTGCAATATATACAGCAAGAAACACAAGCTAACACCTTAATGAATTTATCAGAAAGCATCACTTTACAGCAGTAATAGTCAGTGGAAATGCCAAGTAAACAAAATAAATAACTCTTAAACATGCAGCCTGAAGTAAAGCCCTATTTATCTGAATCTGTCATTTAAGAGCAATGTGGAACTAAACAACAACAGCGAATGTCATTAAATCTGCTCGGATTACTCCTCCCACTAAGTGGTTGCACGAGTTGGTTCAGCACATGTCGCTTTCTTGTGCGTCTTCAGTCAAGGTGGAGTTTTGAAATGTGATGAAAAAATATCAAACACTTGCCGCTAGAATCAAACACACAATGATTGTTCCCTTCCCATTAGGGAAACTCAAGTCAGAAACACAACAAGGACTTTTGTCCAATCCAGGTCAAGCATGTGAGAGCACAGTGTAGGTAGCACACACACAGCACTGTTCATTGAAAGAGAGAAAAAAAAGACAGAAAGAATATGTGTTATCCAACCCCCTTTTAGTGTTCTCTTGTATTCCCCTCTCTGCCAGCAGAACCACCCATTCTGAAGGATTCCTCAAATCCAGGTGAGAGAAAGGCTCCCTAATCAGCCAATGATGAATCAGGATTACATGATCCTAAAGTAGCTTACTACTGGTGCGGCTCATATCAGCATCTGAGCCCCTTTTGTTCCTGCAAATGGTCTCTGGAGTCTTATGAATGATAGAGCACTCAGAGAACATCAGCAAAGTGTGATTTGAGGATTTGCAGCTGTCGATTATTTTTTAGGGGGAAGAAAGTAAGCTCCCTAATGTTTTAAGTACACCTCTGACTCACCCACTAGCAAAGTAAGTTGCCTTTTGTTCAAATGTATATCTATAGAAAACGATATGGCAGTTGAGGAGGTAATGCTTTATTTGAAATATAAATAATGGACAGTATACATAATGATATTACTGACATTGTAGTTGCTTTTTAGGATTACTTAAATTTCCTAGCGTGCATATTTTGTAAATCACTGAACTAAGAAATAATGATGTGACTTGTCGTGCAGTAGCCACTGGCTCCGAAGCAAAGTGGACATGATGTATGTTATTTATAGGATTCGGCATATAGGCAAAAGATACAGAGATGCCAGGATGTGCAGGCAGCATGCAATGCAGCTATTGGCTAGTTGGCAGCTCAGCTGACTTTAGAAACGCCATGCAAACGGTGAAAGACATAAGAGTATAGTCACAGTACAGGGCAAGAGCACAGTGACTGACACCACCACAAATCAAATGCTCCCAAACCTCCTGGCCTTTAGTGCCCCGTGCGCAGGCGAATCATTCAAATGATGGGCTGAACACTTTGTGTCTGAGGGCCTGACAGCTACACTGCCCGCAGCTCTGCACTTGTCCCCAATGTTTTTACACATTGCATTTATTTTCAGAATAAAACGCAGCCATGGGATAGCATAATTACCTAATGAGCCATTTCGTAGAGCTTAGATTGACCACGTAATACTGCCATTGAGTACCACCGTGTTACTACTGATGTGTTTTACTGCCATTAAAATAACAACAAGCATCACTTACCCATATGTGGCATCGAAACTCGTCGGTCCAGAGCTGTTTTTTTTTTTTTAAAGACGAGCTGCTCAGCCAGTTAGCAAGCTAACTCAGTGATAACTGAATGCTTAATTACTCCTGTAGCTTTATATATAAAAAAACGGTGCTAAACGCGGTTAACACTGAGCTTTCTGCATACAAAACTATTATACACCCACTGAAAAAATACATGTACTAAAAAGCTTTAGAAAAAAACCCGCTTTGCTCCTCTCTTTACATGTTGATGTTCTCTCCGTGGTGTTATCGGCTTGAGCCTGAGTCGTCGAGGCTGTCTGTGTGTGTGTGTGTGTGTGTGTGAGAGCGTCAGGCACGGAGCACTTGCTGTATTCGGTCCAATTCAGAAGATGGTTGTCGTCGGTGTACCGGTTTTCCCTTTCGCTGCTCGGTTAAACGGCTCTGAGCTCCGCGGCCGGCCATTCATGTGTACCCGAATATTATCGGTAACTTATGTACATAATTTACAACGTGACGAGTACGACGGCCTTCAGCAGGTTCCCGTGTCTACTGAGCGCGCTCTGCCTGCTCGTGCCTCAGGGCTCATCATCATCATCATCCACGAGAGCGACACTTGGCTTGTTTGGCCACGAGAGGGCACTCGTGAGACACGTTTATTTTAACGGTCTGAAATGTCGCTTAGATGTTGCATTCACTCACTGCTCGGAAAACGCACGTAGCGACAAGACTGCTATTATCTACACTCGATTGTTTGAATCGTTACTCTTTAATCGACTATTAAAAGTCTTTATTGAATTTGATACACTTCTTTTTTTTTTTTTTTTAAATGGGTTTACTTTACTTATTTATTTGACGGTAAGAGCCTATTTCAAATCCTTCATAAGTAAAAGTGTGGCAGCATTATCAGAAACATGCACTTAACATGAACCTTACTACGGAAAATTGCCTTTGTAATGGTCATGTATTTAAATAATTACTAGACTACAATACGGAAATAAAAATACCCAATTGAACTTATTCTGCTGACGCAAAAAAAAAAACCCATGGAAAATTGTAGACTAATACACTTAAGAAAAAAAAAACATTTATGAGCTACAAAGTCCTAATAATCTGAGGAACATCAATATGACCCTAGAATTGACTGAGTGCCTTAAACATGTATGTCCCACAATCCGTGAAAGTCTTCACCAATATACTGCTCGAATGAACGATTTCTCAAACAACATTTGAATGCCCCATAATACATTTCAATTGAACAATGACATTTATCGTGTTTGAGGAACATTACGTTTAAGTCTGAGGATTCAGCGATCGTATGCGCGGACAGCAATTACTGTCATACCTGAAATCTTCCACATTAAGTCGACAGTGATTATCCTAACGATGGCATATGCTCGGTAAAGCAAATGCCTTGAGCAGAATGAACTGACTAACCCCAGTGAGACCTTGGCTTTTGTCGCCCTCTGGTGAATTTATACAAGTATGCCAGTTGACTCACCACTCGGGACTAATAAGGGGGGGAATAAAAAATACCCATATATTCAGGCATTTTTATTTATTAACATTGTTGCAACAATATAAAGACAGACATGCTTTCAAGAAATTTGTCCCACCTAGAAGTGAACATTATTCTGATCTATATTTATTACTATACATTTCCTACATGTCATGTTTGAAATATACCAAGCAACAACACTCAACATTTTAAAAATAGTATACACAAACATACCATTTAGTGTGACTCTTTAAACAAATAACTCAGTGACAGATGCTTACTAGTTTGAGACAACATTAAAACGAATGGCAGTGTTTTCAAGAACCCACACATTGAATCTGTTGTGTTTTCTATTTAAGTAGTAAAATAAATATATATTGTTTTTTCATTTTTATAAGAAATGTGACCAAGGCCAACATCATCCTAAGTCAGAGTCTGTAAACATGTGGCAAGCAATAGCTGCAATGCATCAAGTTCTAAGGAAACAATTGCAGCAAGCATTAGGTATAACAACAACATACATATCATAAGATGATAGTATATTAACAGATTTAAATATAAAATCTTACCTACACCTGTTACTTAGTAGGAAATTTAAACTACCTAAAACATTTTTCCTATGCTGGTGTGGATTAGGTTTTCCAAAGCCTTAGTGTGAAACCAGTTAGGAGTGTCTTTTGTTTGCTGAAATGTGCAAGTATTCATCACTTTATATTCCTGTTGCTTAAGAATATTGACACCCTACAAGCAGGCTTGCATAAAGGAAACATATCCATTTCCAACATTGGCTTTGGAAGACCTCCTCCAGCTGCTTTCATTCATGAGTCGCATTTACACTTTGGTTATCCAACATTTGGCTTCTCAACTTTCCTGTAATCTCACACAGACATTTTCCTCCTTTAAGCTCAAAAGTGTCCCACAAAACTCAAAACCCAAATCCTCTAGAACAGGTTCCAGCAATTGTAGAAGTATTACCAATGTAGACAATCTTTGCCGTCAGCTCATACCTCTACAACAAGAGGGAGAATGCAATGTTGTTCATAGCCAAAATATGAGATGGTTTCAGTCCTTTGGCTTCATGGCTTTCTAAGTCATTTGGATCCACTGCTGCCACTCCAGCTGTTCCTGTGCTGTTAATGTGAGAGAGCACCAGGCAGGATCATCCTTCCAGGGGTGGACGGAGGGGAATACAGCCATCCATCTCCAGAGACTCAGGCCAACCTTCATATTTGTTGCTGCTCTTGCTATTCTTCATGCGCTGATGGGAACAATCACAGGCAAGCCATACAGAATCAGATCAGCTACACGAGAAAAGCAGCGGAAATACAGACTGCTGAACAAAAAACTGAATGTTACTACGCAAATAAACATGACAAACTGAATAACATTAAGTTAGGGTTTGTTTGGATGGGTCTGTTACAGCACACATGAATTTGTCTAAAGCTGGCAAAAGTTATTCAAATCAAAATGTTCATTGTTGTTGCTCTGTTTGTCTCTATCCTTCGTCCTGCATCTCCCTCTATCCCACCTTCCAAGCCCAACACAGTTTCAGCAGATGGCTGTTAAACATGAGTCCGGTTTGGCTAAAGGTTGCTGCTGTATTTTTTTTTTTGCTACTGTAACTCTGCCAAATGTTGCTAAGTGCTCATGATGGATTGATGTTGTGTCTTTGTAGATAATATAACAATGAGTAAGGTCTTTTACCTGCTCTTTTTTAAAGTGTCCTGCAACAGCATTTGTTATGAATTTGTGCTATACAAATAACGATTGATTGATTGAACATTTCTGACCTTTATAAGACATTTAAAACCTAAAGATTTAATTATGATTGTCTTCAAATAACCCGACCAGACCTCTAAGTTTTTCCTGAGTTTCATAGGGCTAGGCTAACAAATGTGTGTCATCAGGATAGCTTAGCTTCTCTTACTGCAGGGTAACTCTTTGCTAGCAGATAGTGGCCTTACCATCCAGCTGCATTCAACTATAGTACACACTAACTCAATTATTTCCTAATTGTCCCTTGTGATATTTATATATACACATGTATTTCTCCATATTGTATAGAAAACATAACAAATACAATAAATGTATCATAATACAATTGTTAGTCTTGAGACAACTATCTGGTGAGTCAACCTTAATTGTTCTTTATATGATGATGACGGAGAGGGATATATTTTTACTACATCTGAAATCACCGACCCTAATCTACCCTTAGCTTGTGTGGATTGTCAATAGAAACAGTGACATACCTGCTCAAAGGGACTCTTATTTTCGATTCCCTTTGCGCCAACAAACACCCAGCTGTCTCTGAAGGCCAGCTCCTTCACTGCTGTGCTTCCGAGCTCCTCAAACAGTCGTCGAGCCTCGTCGTTCATCCTGAAGACACAGTGGCAGGTATTACGTGTGTTAACGTGTGTAAGTGGGCATGCTGTTAGTCAAAGCAAGAGGCTGAGATGTGTGAGTGTTTGGCCTCCATTAAATGTTATTGAGGTCAGAAAATTGTTGCCAACTCTCTTCAGGCTCCCTCTTTGGCTTAACCATTTTAAAACCCTGTTGTGTTTTAACTGATAAGGCCTTTGCAGAGAACAGTGTCAGGTTTATTGTTGTGCTAACTGGGCTGAACAGAAAGGCACCAAGAGGACAATACGGTATATATATTGACCACTTGGTGCCTATACATGCATTACAATAATATATATAGTAATGATAAATCAAGTTGTTTTTGGCTGTAAAACCAAACTGACTAACATGGTGGCCTTTTGTTTAGCTCTTAAGCATGCTATCCTCTGCAGCAGTACCATATAATATTTTAGGCTTCCATATATTGTCCAAAGTTAGAACAGGGAATTTTCTTAATCTTTTGCTAACAATGAATCTGTGAAATTGCCTTCAAGTGCAGGAGGAATGGGAAGGGTGTTGGACTGCAACTGGGGGCAAGTTGTGGATTCTTACTTTGTAGCTGCATCATCAAAGGAGGCCACGAACACGAGAGTTCCTTCATGGAGCGGCCGAAGAAACTTCAACAGGTCAGCAACATCTGAGAACAAATGTCAGATGAGCTATGAACTGTGGTTTACAGCATGTTATTATCAAGCCATATGTACCAGATGTGAAATATAGACTATACATTAGTGTCTGGTTTTATTACCTCCTGCCCACATATCGAAGGTTTTTGAGGCTAAAAGATCTCCTGTCACCCCTGGAGAAAGAAACACCAGTAAGAATGTTAAACGTTCAAATCAACAGAAGTAACACAGCTCAATAAAAAGGAGAAGGATGACCCTCTTATTACCATTGACCAAAGCAATGTTTAGTCCTCGGCCTACGTTGTTCTTCACACTGCTCACTAACCTGTAAACAGAAAAAAAGAAATGAGGTTGAAGCACTTCTGGGGGACACGTCCCTGCCTAACACATAAGCATTCACGTCCACACTTCCACACTGCCTGGTACTTGAGAAACAACAAAAAAGAACAAAGACTACACAAAAAACAAAAGAACTGGGGGAGAGACAGACTGAAACAATACTTGCATTCAGCTCCCCAGACAGACTTGAAGGCCTGGTTATGTCAGCAAAGAGGAAAAAAAGAACAGAGTGTGAAACCCCCCCCCCCCCCACCCCCCAAAAAAGGTGAGTGAGACCGAAGGGGAGACAAAGACATACATTCAAAGAAAAGAACTTGAAAGCTCTGAATCTCACATCTTGTCCTCCAGGCATATTTTGGGCCCAATGACGTTGGCAGCACCAGACACCAGGCGGAAAGCCAAATGTTTCGGGGGGCAGGGAGCTGTGAGGCCACATTTATACCTTCGGGGATGAGGTTCACCTACAAAAAATATGATTCAGTAGTCAAAGATTTAAAGGAAGATGCAATAATACCATACTTTTCATGCCAATTCACTGAAAGAGGGGTCATAAAATGCTCGGATCATACGTGTTCTTCTACTTACCAGGTGTTGGCTCCTCGCTTGCACCTGAGAAGAAAAGAAACACCATTTGCACTGTTGAAAATGTCATGTCATAGCAGCATGGCTATATTGGATCTAGTAATACATAGACACAGTATTTCCCCTATATGCATCTAGTGGTGCACCGCTGCTAAAATATGACCACTGCTGCTGACGTTTTTCTTTTATGAGTTTTCAAAATAAATTATTCATTTTGATTCCGACTCCTCTTGCCTTTTGCCATTACATATGAGCCGGATTATGACAATAGGGTGGTTGTTTGTTTATTATTTTGTCCAATAAATGTTAATAATTATTTTAATGGCAAGAATTTTTTTAAATTGCACGCAACTAAAACATTGTTTCACTTCACCACCGCTGCTACAACTCCAAGCTAGGGGAAACACTGAGACCATCTATCTCTTCAACAGAAACACTTTAAGCTAATCATTTGAGTTGCTAGAAACTTTTTTTTGAATTGAATTATTCTTTTCCTAGTCTAGAAAATGTTATTCTGCGTTTGCTTCTTTGTAGGACAAAGATTACTAAATTATGTAAATTATTACAAACATCCTCACACATATGATCGCTCAAACCTGACATTTATGTTCACTGATAAATTGTTTTCAAATAATCCTCCATAAATAAAGCCATGTATCTTACCACTGAAGAAATACCTCACAGATGAACCACTCTCGCCTCCAAATAAAGAGTTTGCCAGCAGCCATGTGAGACCCACCAACAGCAGCACGGCCACAGCTCTCAGTGGCCCTGTCCAGATAAACCAGAAACAACTGTTCAGGCTAAACTCACAACAGACTAGAGACAGATTTACACATTTTAAGAGAAATGCAGCACAACAAACCTGTTAATCTCATGATTCACCCTTTCATAGACCTGGAGAGGGATAAAGTTTAAATGAAGTAGTTACATATGGATGCTTTGATTATCAGCAAATGACTTTCTAATATAATGACTTTTTTTTTTTTTTTTTAGAATCACAAATGTATCAACGTTTTCACAATCCATTCATTATAACGCAATATTTTAAGAGTGTGAATAAAATTGCAGAAACAAATGTAAACAAGAAGAGACACGTTAAGTAGCCTACAGGAGAAAAAACTACAAATACGCAACGAAATAAAATCAAACGAAATATCACTACGCAATGTATATCGCGAACAAGTTTGTTTCCATGTAACTATCAACAATCAACTACGTAAAATCCTAGAAGAGTTAAATATTTAATTTTAATTCAACTTTTGCGAAAACAGTAAGCTTGCAATGCCATACAGTGGCATTACAAGATGGCACTGCAGAAATACCTTTTTTTTTTACAATATATTGAATCTCGTAAATTCATTTACAAGTAAAAACGCAACACGTCATACCTGCTGAGTCCACGTTTCAGGCCAGAATTGCCTATTCTTGTCACCTTTTCTCCGATGTAATGAACGATACAGAAGAGAAGAGCTGTTGCTTCTGCCACTCGGGACTTTTACTATTTCTTGCGCTGTTTCCGCATTTAACCTTTTTGCATAAATAGTCTTTTGACGAGATGACAGACCGGGGTCGATATGCTTACTGTACCATTTTCACAAGTTTTCTAATTCCGCTTTACCAAGGAACACAGTTAAATGTTCGTTTTCCCCCCATCTGGTTGTCTTCCGGATATAATTTCAACCCCGAGTGAGTCTGCGCGAGGAGCGTCACGTGACTAACGTTGATTTAATAAATATATTATCATAATTGTTGAACAAATCTGTTGTGACTCGAGAAGCACGCGATTGATAACAAATAAAACATAAAAAAAAGATGTTTCACACAATTTATTAAGAATACATTTTACAGATTTTTTTTGTTTTTTTGTTTTAAAGCTAAAAACCGACGCGCGAGCACAACGTCCCCGCCCCTCGTGCGTGCACTGCTTTACTTCTTCTACATCAAGATGGCGACCCCCGGTGCTGTGCTCTCCATGTCCAAAATCATGAATCCCTTTTGGGGTGGACGCCTTGGGAATACTGTCAAAGTAAGACATGACACGTTGGCTTTATCTGTCAGGTGTGCGTGTTTGTTTGTTTGTTGTTGTTCGTTTGCTTTATGTGAAAGACGAAGGGGCAGTTTCATCCGAGCACAAGGTCATGTAGTTTTTTGGTTATTCAATTGGCAAGCTAGCAGGCTTCATCATAAGCATTTTTAAGTTTTAAATGTGTAAATTCTGTAAACGAATTGCGCTCATAAACACACTCAACAATGTCTCTTTCTTGTGTTTTCCAGGTGTTTGGAACAACGCTGACAAGTCACAGGAGTAAGACCATGCTGAATGTGAGTGAATCTGACTGTTTCTGTTCAAATGAGTAGAAGTGATTTTGTCAATTTGCCAGACATTTACTAGTAAAGCAATAAGGATGACTGCTATTCATTAAAACACTCATTTCCCAGCTGCATTCCTTTGGGGTTGGCTATGGGTAACTCTGTTTTAAAATAACCTTGGAGTGCTTTTTTTATCTGTTTTCAACCCTCTTGGGGGAGGAGAGGTTATTAACATTGTGCTTCTGTACTTGCTACTACGTGGATTCTTTTATGCTGCTGTCCAACTGATTCTTGTCCTTCTGCTTTCATTGCTGTTCATCTTCAACAACAGGGAGGAAATATTGTAAGTAGCTTATTCTGATGTGGTCTATTTGACTGCAGTGCATCATTTCACTTACAAGAAAGAATAGTGACTTTTTTTTTTGTAAGGCTGTGAAATATATTTAAATAAAAAAACAATTAAAACACGTAGCAGAAAAAAAACTTCTTTCAACAGTTGCATTGATTACAGTATTTTGTCATGAAATATAACATGACAAAAAACAATGACAGATAATGTATTTGGCCAATGATTTCATCGTAGTTGTATTTTGAATTATAATTGTCAATCCTACAGTACAATGTTAAGTATAAATAAGATAAGATTGGATGCTCCAAAGGTTAAATTCTGGCATAAAAGCAACAAAAAATAGCCTCTAATACAGATTAAAAGTAAAATAAGAATAGATAAGAAAAATTGGAGGTATATGGGTATTGGTGAATGACAAAGTAAGGTGACAAGTGGTGATATAGTGACAGTATGATTTAATAGCAGCGAGGTAAACAGTAGTGTTACAGTTTAACATTTAAACATGGTATAGTATGGTGTAATACTTGATATGACTTTAAGATAAAATGGAGCAATTAAATATAAAAAGGGAAAAAAAATACCAACCAAAACCTTTTTAACGACCAGCAATGAAAACACTATCAGAGTTTTCCTCCTGCCACAGTTTGATAGTGTTCATGTTTCATCCAAGCAACCCTATAGTGACCTTTCCGTATGAGTGTTTCCAGCTTACCTGCCTCGCTGTGGCTGTGGTTTAAAAACATCTTTAAAAGAAAACTGTGACGCTTGGGCCGGTGGGCTTCTGAACTTTTGAAATGATAAAATATGAAGAAAACTTTTAAAATGCCAAATAATGGAATTCTAAACATGCAATCAACTTTTGAAATACAGCGATTGATCACGATTTAAATAATTACTAATTTGACGGCCCTAGTTTAAACATGCAATTACTGTTGTTGTCCTTTTCATTGAGTACAGTCAATGAAAACAAAATGCTGATGTTACAGCCTCCTCCAGCAAAGTATGGAGGGAGACACACTGTGACCCTCATACCTGGAGATGGAATCGGCCCAGAGCTGCTCAATCATGTCAGAGAGGTTTTCAGGTTGGTAAAATGAAAGCTGAATCTTGAGTATGGAACAACACACAAGTGTAGAGTGCCTTCTCAATGTGGTTTGTATTCATTCTGTAGATTTAGCTGTGTTCCCGTGGACTTTGAGGTGGTGCATGTGAACTCTGCTCTGGAGACTGAGGGTGATATCAATAATGCCATTACTGCCATCCGTCGCAATGGAGTGGCCCTCAAAGGTAAACAAGCCCTCGTTGTTCTGTTTGACAGGCAGAGCATGGAAACATGAAAGGCAGAGAACAGCTGTGATAAATGAGTATTGTATAATGAGACTCTGACACAAACTAAACTGTGACATTACTTAACTGTCCTTGTAGGTAACATTGAAACCAAACATACCATGGCACCATCTGTTAAATCCAGAAATAATCTCCTTCGGTAAGAGTTTTAAGGAAATACTCAGTTCTCTTTGTAAAAGCTCTATTTTTTTCACATGGCTTACATTTCTCCTTTAATTTGGTCCTTTGGTGTCTCCACTGTTTTTTTGTTTGATTTTTATGGAATCCCCCTGTTTCCCCTTTCTCTTGTTCAATGTGTGCATGACCAGCACGAGCTTAGACCTGTACGCCAATGTGATGCACTGTCAGTCCCTCCCTGGAGTCCAGACTCGTCACAAGAACATTGACATCATGATCATCAGGGAGAACACAGAGGGAGAGTACAGCAGCCTGGAGCACGAGGTCAGACAGAGCCGGAATACTTAATCAATGCTATTGATTGCTGAAACTTTCTCCAGTAGAGTCCTTTTTGCCGCTCCTTCTCTTTTATCCTTTCAAAATGGGAACTAGGCAATATGAAAACATTTTCATGAGTTCCACAGTTTACCAAATGAAAACAATGGTCTGCTGTCCCTGATTAGTACTTGTTAAAGATGAGAGCCCTATTGAGCAGACTTGTTTTGGCAAGGCACAAAAATATAAGATAAGATAATCCTTTATTTATCCCACAATGGGGAAATTTACATTGTTACAGCAGCAAAGAGCAAAGATTGCAGACAAAAAGTGAACACAGTACAATTTAAATAAAACAATTAAGAATGTACAAAAAAATAGATACTAAAAATAAAAAATAATCAGCCATTTGACAAAAGTGGAGTCCGTAATATTCAGTGTAACACAGACATGCACACAGTGCACATAAAGTGTAACATGTTATTGCACAAAGTGGATGGTTAAGCATAATATAACATTATTATGTAACGTAATACTAAATACTGAGGCAACTGACTCAAAACAATGTTACAACTACTACTCTGTTTACAGCACAGTCTACTTTGACATATTTCAGTCTTACTCCTCTCTGTCTTCCTCCCTGACTTCATCCAGAGTGTATCAGGGGTAGTGGAGAGTCTCAAGATCATCACCAGGAACAATTCCCTCAGGATTGCTGAGTACGCTTTCCGCCTGGCCAAGGAGAAAGGTCGCCGTAAGGTCACTGCTGTACACAAGGCCAACATCATGTGAGTTTCTCTTGACGCAAATGTAATGCCAGAGCTGTCTGGCCTAATGAGTCCTACATAATGTTACATGTTTTGTTTTGGTCTGGAAATGTTAAGTAAAGACTTTCTGCTCTAACAGGAAGCTGGGTGATGGCTTGTTCCTGGAGTGTTGCAGAGAGGTGGCCTCTGGGTACCCAGACATCACATTTGAAAGCATGATTGTGGACAACACCACCATGCAGGTCACCGAAGAAATGGCTGAACATTTTGAGTTTGGAAAAAAATGTATGCATGTTTATTAATGGGGATTTATTTGTCTGGGGTTTTTAGCTGGTGTCCAAGCCCCAGCAGTTTGATGTGATGGTGATGCCCAATCTCTACGGGAACATAGTGAGCAACGTGTGCGCAGGCCTGGTGGGAGGGCCTGGCCTTGTGCCAGGGGCTAATTTTGGCCGTGACTATGCTGTCTTTGAAACGGTGAGTGTTTTGCACTTCATGGTAATTAGCACACTATTACCTCTGTTCTGTTTTGGAAGAGTGGAACATTACATGAGTCATCATTGTGACCTATGCCTGGTTCTTGCCCTATTTTTTTCTGTTACTCTCAGGCCACGAGGAACACAGGGAAGAGTATTGCAGACAGGAACATTGCCAACCCCACTGCCATGCTGCTCGCCAGCTGCATGATGCTGGACCACCTTAAGTAGGTCTTTTCAGATTGAATACTTTCAGTTAAAGTCCTCTGTGTTTGCAGTTGTAAATGTGGCACAGCAGTAATTTAAACAATTCTTTCTCTTGATTTTTCAGGCTCTATGATCACGCAACTTCAATCAGAAACGCTGTCCTTATTACCATGAATGAAACTCGGGTAAGTCTTTCTTCACTAATAGGCCTCCCCTCCACCTGTCTCGCTGCCATAAGCTGTTGGTCCATTGTTGTTTGACAGAGGCTTAGAGGCCCTGGTGACAGGTCTGGCATGCTTCCTAGTGGACATCACAAAACGTTTACACAAAGCACCATTGTGTGCTTTTGATGTCACACAGCTTTTATTAAGTACTTCACTGTATGGTATCTGATTTTACACTTTATGGCATTCATGACTGTCCTTTGGTTTGTTTAAAAAAAAAAAATCTGGTCTGCATTTTATTGAAGGCAGCAGAGTGGTAGCTGCTTTGGCAGAAATTTTGAGAGATGTGTATTTTTAATTTTCCCAAGTGGTAATTCACTTTCAGTCCAGAATTTTAATTTCAGCTGTTTCTTTGTCTTGCAGTTGCACACAGCTGATATCGGTGGTCAGGGCACCACATCAGAGGTGGTCCAGTCCATCATGAGGTACATCCAGAGTAAAGGGCAGCTTACGTCTGACCTGTAAACTCACGCAGTCATTAAAGGTGAAGAGGTGTGTGTATCTGGGACAGGTGCAGAGTACCAAAGAGGATGTCCATGCATGATTGTTTCCATCAAGCCACGTCTTATCACAGACATCAGAATGGTTCCTGTTTATTTGTTCATATTCAAACAGCTTTCTGACCAATTCAGCGCACAAACAACCATTTGTCCACAGCTGTGAGTTTCATGTATGTTCCCAACTGATGCTAAAACGGTTTACTATTGATTTAAAAAGCATTGCCTTCTTGTATTTCCTGAGTTCATGAGGTTCAGTCTGTTGAAAATCTGAACTCCTACAAATGTTCAACAATGTGCAAAACTTGCAGCATGTGATTCATCAAACACATGTTGGGCTAAGAAATATCCATAATATCCTAATATGGCCATGAGGTATCAACTTTGCCTTCTTCATTGTGAATCATTATTTATTTTTTAAATTACAGTTCTGTTGTGCAATTTAGATTTAATGCCTTAAATGTTGTTTGTTATTGGTCAAGCTGACATTGTAATATGTTGCCTGTTGTACTCTGTAACGTCCCATGTGTTCACATCAGATCAACCGTATTTTAATGTCAGATATTAACGGTAACATCAGAAGAGGTGTGCATCAAATAACTGTCAAAGGTCAAATTTAATGTTTGTGCCATTATTACATTTTTACTTTATCATGTGAAAATATACTGTAACATGTCTGTGGATGGGAATAAATACTGTAACACAAATATTATCAATAAAGAAATAGTCTATGTAAAAGGGAACTTTATGGACAGAGAGGTTTAAATGTGAAACATTTCTCTACGGATTTATTAAGATCAATAGATTTTAGTAGCAAGGTTAATGGGAACAGCAATCATAAAACTCAAGAATTGTTTGGAAATCACTCATTTTGGTGGCAGCAGTCACTTTGTGACTTTGAATTTACAAACGTTTTTGTTGTCACCTTGTGTATTAATAAAAAAAAAAACACCTATTTAATGCAATAAAGTTTAACAGAACGACATCTGACTATTCCCTCACAAATCATTAAGAAGTAGATCAAACTCTCCTCTAAATCAGTTTAAAAAATGAACATAACAGGAATATTGTATCTGTCTGCATTGTTTTAGCTCGGTTTAGCAGATAATCTGAAAACTGTGCACTTCGACATTAAAAACATGCTAAAATTATTTTTGCTCAAGTCCAGAAATTTACATTTTGACTGAGCATCTGCATCAAAGAGAAATCTTTGCTCTGGCTTCCTGCTGGGGATAAAGATTATTTGCTCCAAATTAGATAAAGCTAACTGATCCTTCCGTTTGTTTTACAATTTCACGCCCCATCAATGTCTTACTTCCAACATTGGATGACAAGCTGCAGTTTTACATTTCATCACAAGAGGGCAATAGTGCATTCATAAGTTGCCTCTAAACTGCAATTCTGGACTTGTGAGTCCAGTGTACTCTTTGAGACAATAACTAACAAGGACAAAATGTAGAAATGCACGTTTTACTACAGAGACTTAAGAGTTAAAAAACTGCAGGAGAAACGGGACCCTGACAATCTGGCAGCCAGATTGTTCCACATAACTGGGAAAATGAAGTTGATTCTTATTCTTTTCATGTGACCGATGGGAATGAGGCTCTAGTGTTAGGATTAGGCTACATGTAAAGGATTTTGGCTTTGTTCTTTTTTTTTCCTGAGTCATGGTGTGAAATGCAACCTAATAAATGATCTTTTATTCTTGCATTAGTTTTTTTTAAATACTCCACAGATTCAAAGGAGAAACTTGCACAGGAGAAGGAGCACTAGATGTTTCAATGATAACGAATAAAAAAGACTGTTAATATCAAACAAGTCATCCCAGCCTGAAACAGAAGCCTTACTCGGTTTTCCTTTAAAACACAAAATAAGCCAACTCTTTTCTGTGAGAATTCATAATACTGGTTGGCAGAGAGAGGATGGAACTTCTATTTTGTGAATCATATATTTAGCCCTGTTTAACACAGGTGTTACTAATAACATTTATTGATGCACTACATTGTATTCCTAGATTGAATTGGGCCGTAATTCATTACCTATTGGCAACCGAATTCAAATTTCTCACCTTGTAAGACAAAGGAAGTTAATTTTGAGTCTTAACCAATTCTGTTTTCTTCCAGTGAATGTGATATAAAAAATAATGTCTTTAAGGTCCTATTTCAGAATTGTTTTTTTATGGGTTAAATCTGTTGTAGTTGTATTGTTGTTTTAAGCATTGCAAGCAATAAAAAAGTCAAATATATATAACATGGTCTCTGTTGATCTATTTGGCTTTCTGTGAGACACATAAAGATCTTCCAGATTAGCAAACAGGATGAGCAACAGGATGAGTCCAGTCAAAAACTACAGAAGAGATAGAGGAGTAAATATGGGAGTGGATTGAAAACAGTCTGGATGACACGGCTAAAAAAACAGACAAGGAAGTAAGGAAGGAGTTTTAAGAGCAGCTCAAAGGGTGTTATTTTAATATTGATCTATGTTTATCTTATTTAATTAAAAGTAAACTAGCTTAATTATGTGCTGACGATATACTACCCTTATAATTAGTGTTCTTGTGCTCTCCGTTTTTGTGGTTACATAAGAGCCTGAATACATTTTTTATTCCAGTTTGATAAATGAATTTTTATGGTATGGAATTAAACATTATAGTGTAAAAAAAATATTTGTCCAGAGCTAGGTTAGATTAGTTAGTTAATAGGCTATAAAGATAGCCTAATCAAAGATTTCTTCAAAGGAATGTAACCGAAATGCATTAACATGACCTGTAGCTATTCTCACATCAGGGTCAGAAACATTCAAACGTGTCCCACCAAATAATTTTAGTTTTCATTAGAATTAAAAAAAAAAAAAATTCTATATTAATTTATCCTACACAGTTGTGATAAGTAAAGTGTATAGAAATAAAGTGTTCCTCCAATTATTTCACGGATCATACCTCAAAAAGTCTCCTCTTTCCCCTTTTCTTCCTACATTTGGTTTCTCCCAAAAGTGGTGACACATGTTGGGCTAAGCATCAACTTAAGGCTGTGTTGCTGAAGTGGTCAGTACTAAAGCATCAATCATTTTGATCTGTTTGGAAATGTAGATACAAAACTGAATACGTTTTTATTAAAAATCTGCAAAAGTTATGAGCCGTCGCTCTTGAAGAGCATTTAGCCTAGTTGTTTGACTTGCTAGCTAACAATAGATGTTATTAATAGCATAGGCTACTTAGCTAGACTACACATTTTATGTTGATCAGGAGTGAGCAAACGTTGTTTTTCCAGCACTATTATTACACTATAGATAGCATAACACTGAAGTTATATTTATTATCAGCAGGCAAGGATGGGCAGAAAACATTTTTTCTCTGCAAACACAAAAAGGAGGAGGGCCAAAGTGCAAGAGGTGGGTGTTTATGAAGATAAGATTAAAAAGAAAAAAAGATAGTTGAAATTGTACCTCTGTGGTTGTAGCAGTACCAATATAATATCAAATTGATGTTACCACAGTGTAGCACTCTGTTTGAAGTAAAAGCCGTCAGAGCCTTGAAAAGCTTGAAGCTTAAGTACAATATAGAGAAAAGCCCAATTTAGAGAAATCTGTATCATATTAATGGTTTAAAATGATTGATGCGTGATTATTTTATATGACAGCTGGTGAAGGCCAAGCCCACTGTGTGCTGCTGGATAGTTTGTCACTGTCTTCACAGTTATCAATGTGTCTTATCTCAATGGAATACCATCATTTATTGGTTCATATATTTTCAAGTATTTGTTTGAATCTGCAAAGTACCAGACTTTATTATATATTTTTAATACGGCCTTTGTCGTATTTTGTGAGCCATTGCAATTCCACATCGTTAAACAAAATCCATCGACATGCAAATGTTTAAGCATGGCATCATAAGATCAATAAGTCCATCTTGTCTGCTCCTGCCTTGCATTTTTCATGGACTTAAAGAATAAACCTCGTAGGAAAAGTGTCAAATTTAGCGGGAAAGTTTCCTCTGTTAGAACATTTGCATGAAAATTGAGAAATTGAGAGTTGTTTGTTGTTTTGTTATATCAGTAAGAGTCACTTGTGTCACTGTTCATGGAGCCACTCACTCATACCCCCTTCACCTCCCCCTCTCTACTCATAGTCTCACTGTTCACTCTGAACTGCTTCTGCTGGAGCAGGGCCACTAGGCAGATAACCAGAAAGGGAAATGTTGCAACAAACAGCTGCCACTTGATCTTTATGGGCGACCATTCAATGCTTTTATAAATCTGTGAAGGGGCCACAAGCTGCAGAAAGAGCTGCCTTTAAAGGGGTGATTCTCCAAAATATATCAAACCAAACAAAAGCCTAACAAATCTAGCCTTCAGTGGCCCATTTTGTAGCTATCTATCATTGATTTGAGCCGTCATATCAGAACAAATGAGGTGTTTTGAATTTGTGGTGATCAAAGCACTGAAAAATCACCCCGTTATCTCCATAATTTACACAGCTGGATTTAGTCCCTATGAGGACTGTTTGCAGACATTTTGTAAAATGCGAGGATATGTTGCTATTATTATTATTATTATCAAACGTTTAATTCTATTAGCACATTAGATCCCCCTTAAAGTTGACAATTCAAACCATCAGTCGAGTCTACTTGGATTGGCTTAGATTTTGTTCGTCAAATATCTAGGCCTTTTCTAGTCAACTAGTCTAAGGATAAGAAAACACTCAGAAAGAGTCCAAATTGAGCACAATTTATTTAACATGTCTAATCACGTTCCATAACCATATTCCATGTAGCCCATTTTGTCATTTGAAATTGTTAATTATACCTACCTTCCATAATGACAAATTTAACAGCTATTTTTAATGCCTCTGAATTGGTGGCACTTTGCGACATGTGTTTTTCTGTCGGAAAACAATGTCAAATTGGCCAATTTTAGAGCTGCTCGCAATAAAAACCTTCAACGCCTTGCTGCGTGTGGTGATTCTATGCCAGTTTACCAGTTTTAGCAAAGGTGACAACACATCACTCACATCCCCTTGGGAGAAGGCTGCTATCAACAGATCTGAAACTTTAGAGGTGATCCTTTCATAACCTTTGCTTAAGTGAAGCCTCCAATGTTCCAGTTATAAAAAAAGCTGATTCTGTCATTTTATTTTGTACCATCTTCCCTTGCAACCCTCTATGCGACATCTCTCATATAATGTACGCTCATGGAGTGGTAGCACTCGCTAACAAGGCTGCTTGTCGTGTTTCTGCTCCTTCTCCTTCATTCCTCTTCCTCTTGAGTGTCTTTGAAACTCCATGTTGAGTTATTTTCATCAGCCTCTCAAAGATAAGTGCTCATCTGAAAGGTTGAGTCAAACCACAAGAAATGACACCGCTATTTCAACATTTATTTCTATTATTGGCAATCATTTCCCCCTGTAGCCTGCTCCTGATCTGTTCTAGAGTCATTCCTCTTTCATTTTAATCCACAAACACACGTGCACACACACACACACGCGCGCACACACACACACACACACACACACACACACACACACACACACACACACACACACACACACACAACACACACACACACACACACACACACACACACGTTGGGTATATGCAACTTCATATGAACATGTCACTCATTGTCATGTAGACCATCTCCAATATTTTTACACTGTCATCTATCAGTTGTCCTCTGATCAGACGTTGCAGAGCACAGCTGCATCCAGTCAGTCAGCTTTGCTCTCAGTTAATGGGACTTTCCCCCCCATTAAAGCTCGGTCTAAACTACATTAAGTTACGTCAGCAGATAGCTATTCTTTACCACCTGTTTGTGTTCTGGCCTCTCTGTGTGTCCTATAGGCTTCTTTAGTGTCTTCCTCAGAAAGCTCCTATCAGGGGAAGAATTGTGAACAAAGTAGTATGAAGAAGTTACTGCTGATGTTTGTTTGGTAAAAAATGGATGTGGCAAGGAGGTCAAGAGGGTTGGCATGCAGAGAAATATCGAGAAGAAAGTGGGGAAGAAGATGGGGGACAGGCAGGGTAACAGGCTAGTTAATGTTGGGGAGGATTGGTAAGGTTTTAGTTGGGAGTGGGAGAAGCAAAAGTATGATAAATGGCTGATTTAGTTTGACAACCAGGGAGTTCACTGGGCCATCTGCTTTTGAGATACTTCATCATCACCATCTTATCTCTCATAGTGAAGGAGCCAGTGGAGCATCTTACTCAAGCCTGACTCTTTATCTGGAGCTGCACTCTGACTGATTTCAACCACCTTTTAAAAATGATAGAATGGCAATCATCACAGCACTGCTTCTAGTGAATGAATACTTTGTTAATATGCAATAGAATGTTTTTTTATTTTTCCCATTTTCCATCTCTTTTTTTTTTTTTTTTTTTCCGCTTTATCTGTTGGGGTTGCACTACTTCACATGAGAAGACTCCAGAGAGCTTATGCGGGCCAACGTGGTGCTTGAACCTCGGATATCCCTCTAAGCCCTACATAGTAACAGAGGACTCCCCAGTCAGAGCTCGTTTCCAAAACATAGCTTCATATTTGAAAAGAAACATGCACACTGTCATGGGACTGCACCACTTATCTCGTGCCTTGTTCAACAAATGTGTAAGTCCACAGTGATTTTTATTTTATCCCCAGGGGAGGAAATCTGAGTCTGCAGGCAGGCCTAGCTGTTGGTATGTGTATGCAGGTGTGTATATAATTATATGTCTACATATGTCCTATATAGTACACATCTGCATACACTTTCATTGGAGCCGTGCATGTTCCTAGCTGCAGGCAGGGAAACTGATTCCACCTGTGCTACACGAGCAAGCCCTTTCCATGGCCCTGCCCTGGCATTCTGCCCTGTCAGAGGTCCAGTGGTAAAATGTTGCTTATGGAGGGGGGGGGGGTCAGCATGCATGTGGGGGTGCTTTATTGCATTGTGTCTAAATAGGAACCTGTCTGTCTTGCTCACTTTTCCTCAGCCACGTAACACAATTTTTCCTTCCTCTCCCCGGCACTCAAAGCCTCTTGGCAAAGTATGAGTGAGGAAAGCGTGTGAGCTATTTCTGCTCGGTTTTATGTTTATGATGAACTAGCTTGTGCTGCTTGTTGGGTCTTCTAAAACAGAGTTGTCTCTTCCAGAGTTAATGCAGCACTTTGGCCAGATGTATACTGGGAAGGAAGGAAGAAAGGAAGGGTGAAACGAGAGGTTATAGCAGCAATTGTTTTTTTATTGATGAGATATTTGTTCCATCTGAAACAATTCTCCCAGCCTGGTCGATATTGCACTGCTGCTCTCACTCTCTTTTTTTAATCTATCTCTTATGTTATTAAATGTTTTACCGTCTGTGCCCTTGCTGGGAGTTCAGGTGGCACTGCCAGAGTTACATTACATCAAGGCAAGCATGCTGCACTCATGACAACCTGCATTACACTGGCCTGATGTCATTACAACTCTGCGCCCCTGAAATTGGAGCTTCTTGGCGCTTTGACAGCTCAGCAACCCCCCACTTTTTCAGCTCTGTATTCACAGGTTGGAAAACAGTGTGTTCTCTCGGTTGCCAAAGCAAAGCATATTTCCCAGCGACACTCGTGTAGTTTAATCTGATAAATCTTTGAGTCCCATCTACAGCCAGTGACTCAGATCTGTGCGCAGGGTGTGCAATCTTCCATCTCCAACTTGTTGCCAGACACATTCTATTAAGAGAGTAAATATGGCAAATGAAAAAGGCGCGTGTAATCACTCCTAAACTTCCTAAAATGGGAAATAGGAAGTTCAAATCCAAACTTTCAGTTCTTTACCCATATCTCATTTATAACAAAAACAAAAAACAAGTTATATTTCTTCTTTGTTTGTGCTTTTCTGTCTGTCCTTCTGTGCTGCCTCCCTCCCTTGTCATGGATGTCTGAGCTTCTTTCCTGTTTCTCCTCAGGTGAAGCATTTCTAAAGAGTTTGATGAAATCAAATTTCTGCAAATCCACCAGAAAACGCAACTTTGATTACATGTCTATATTCACTATGGCAGCCAGGCAGGATTCTTGTCTGCGTTGCTCCTCATAAATGTTTCGTGGGGTGGGGGTGTTTTTTTTTCTGAGAAAATTATATTTAGCAGCTACAGGAGTGGATTTGTTGTGTGCTTTATCCATGGCAAACATTGTGAGTCTGCAGACATTAAGTATTTTGTGATTTCAAGCAGAAAGTCACCCAGCCCCTGGGCAAGCTAGACAGGGACATACCTGATGTGACCTTCTATAAAGCCCCATAAAAAAAGGAAGAAGTGAAAACATAGTCTTGTGATCACCTACCCCCATCTCCTGCTTTATATCAACATATTAAAGAAGCCAACGCAGTCTTTTGGAAAATCCAGAGAGAATGAAATAGTAAGCATTTCCTGTGTCTGGCTTGACTTTTCTCAACTAACATGCTGCCATTATGTTTTCTCACAATAAAGTGGCAGTTATTTTACTTTACAACATTTTATGTTATCCTATGGAAGAGTGGGGGGTAATGATTGAATATAGAGGGAATAATGGACCCATCCAGGTCAGTGACATCCTACATGTTTCCCCTGTATTTCTTTTATAAACTCAAACACATATAAACACTCTGGCTTTTTGAAATACATAGGATTTTCAACATTCATATCCTCAAGAGCAGCTCTGTTGTTATTGGCTCTGAGGGTAAAAGTTTGGCACTTTTTTTTTTTTTTTCCTCACATTCTTTCACTGCCACTGACCCAATGTTTCTTTCAGCAACCCCTCAAATCCACATACCTGCCTGCCTTCATCTTTTTACCTACTTCAAAGCTCATCCACCAACCTTATCCATGGCTTCCTATCATCCTATTGCCTAATCTTAGACAAACAACACTCAGAGCCCAACTGAAGATAAACTAAGTGTTCAGCATATGGCTTTTATTTTTCAGATTTTTGCGATGACCTCATGCAGTAATCTTCCAGGCAATTACTGTATGTTGTAGTTCCCTGAATGCAGAGTGACTGATTTTGTCTATGTACAGGGTAAACATATCTCTTCACCTACACTTACTTTAGGCTTGCACACTTAGAGTGTTCTGGTTCATTTCAGCGAACTACAAGCCAACAAACACATCATCTGTGCGCTCCCTTTGTGTCAACACTGAAAACTAAATAATGAAAGGATTACAATAAATTAGGAAAAGAAACCTCAGACAAGCTTTGTGTTATGTGTCAACGCAAAGGGTGCTTTTCGATTTTGGAAATACAGCATAGGGAGGAAAAACAGGAGGGAGTCATTTTAGCAGGTAGGTAGAATACAAGAAACTGATCTTATAACGTGACACAAAATGCCAGGCCATCAGGACAATCCCAAAGCTTAAGGTTGTCTTCTTTTGTTTGCTCCCTAAATCACCTGCTCTTTTACAATGGAAATATAATACAGAAATAAGATCTGGTCTAATCCCTGCTCTGTTACTTGAAACAATCCTCAGAAGACACTGGAGAGTGTTCCCCCTATAGATACTATTTCTTTCTTTAATGTTATACACTAACTCCTTCACAAAGTGAATCAATCCCGTTTTGTTTAGAGAAAATGTTTCGACATCAGTGACAAATGAATTGGTTTGTATTTATAACCATGGACTTACGCCAGCTAATTGGCTGCATGATGACTAACATATGATCCTATGAGTGGGAAAGGTTGTTTGTGTTCCTAACTACGCTATATGAGCCCTATTGTACTCAGGACATCCGCTGAAGAGCTAAGGAGAAGAGGGGCCACCCAGGGATGGTGTACTTTGTATTGAGAAACTAACATCACTCCCCAATAGAGCAATAGACATTTTCATACCCTAGTGTATTCTTTCTGTTGTGAAAGGATTAACCTGGCTTGCCTCAAATAAAGACAACATTCACTTCTTCACAGGATTGTAACTATCAAAGCATTGATGAAGACTGGGAATGGTACAGAAACTGGTCGTCCATCCAATTTGGTGGATGATGCAGCGTCATACTTCACTGTTACAGCCTTGTTTTAAACTCAGAATCCCACACTGAGCAGTAACAAATGAAAGAAAACATTGCAGCTGGGCATCATGTTGGGTTTTCACCATACTCGACTTATGCACGGTCTGTTACACCCTGTAAACATTTTCTCAAGCTTATAGATAGACAAGACGCCTCCTGTCCCAGGAGAAGAAGAATAGAAAATTGGTTAGCGAATTTCTTAAATGGTCAAACTGTTGCTGGATTTCCACAGCTGGTTCAGTTTCCTCTCCATGGCACTGACAGATCCCAGCCCTTAAACACTAGAGATTCATAGGTTCAAATAAACTAAATTACACAACAGTATACACTTGAAGTTCCTGGAAAGCAAAATTTGGAAATTGGTCTCTAAACACCCTATACAAGAGGGAAAAAGACTGAGAACTATGTTAGACTGAATTATAGATTCAGACAGTTAGAAAGCGTTTCATCACGTTTAGGTTCATGTTTTTTCAAGCAGACCCAAATGTGGAGCTCAATAACACATAATCCCACCCCCTAGAGATACAATTATATAAAAGCAATGTGCATTTTAGCATCTTTGGTTCACCTGCTTGATAGCGAGTCACTACAAGTTTCAATATTACAGTCTGCAACTTAAATTTTGGCGAATTTGGTTAATGGCACAGTTTTCTTTTGTGAAAAATCGTACTTTTTATTGCTTTAAACAAACATTGGCACCTTCAGCTTTTCATTGATGTGTGCCTAACTGCCAACAGTCTATTTTAATACAACTACCATGCTTAGCACAAACAAAACTAACCCGCATATACCTGTGTCTAGACATGGTCTGACCAAGTTATTCTCAGATTAGCACTCCTTAGTCAGGTTGACACCCTGAGCCGATCAGGTGTTACGACTCATTTTACGCATGAGAAGGCTCCATTAAACAAACAGAAATAGGCTCATTACGTCACATACACACACGGCAAACGCTAAGATGCGACCAGCAGCTCTGCAAGGGTGCTAACCTGATACTCGCAATCCCACAATGGTGACTGACACACTTAAAGTTTCATTAACTGTAACAGGAGATCAACACCATCCGCCTAAACATCCACTTTAATGTACCCAGGTTGTGCCTCTCAACAGTGTCCTTGAATGTGTGTGTCCACTCTGCCTCCACTTTTTGAAACATCCTCATAACGTTTCCTACATTTCTTGGGTATTTTTTTTTATTTCAGAGATTTTCTACCATATGACTGAACACTTTTCCCCTGGACCAAAATAAAAAAAACCTCCTTTTCTTTTCCCCTTTCTCTGATTTTAATTTTCGGTCTCTACCACTCCACCATACTCCATCAACCCTTCCATCCCCAAAACTCTTCTATTCCTACACCTTTTTCGCCTTTTGAATAATGACAACCAGCATGATTTAAACAGCTCCTCAACTCAAGAAATGATTGGATCTTGGATACGACTCACAGCAATTGTTCCCACATTATTTGAACCATGCTTCAAAGCTGAACAGAGCATCTTATGCCCAGTGATGGGTTGTTTCTTTGCAGCACTGGCGCATCAACACATATGTCTCATTAATTAGATTGATTATAGTGACTGATTGGTGGTTGGTGCAGCTCAGGGAAACGTGGACTAAGCATACAAATACAGCTTTTATAACCTTGGATATGAATACATGGGTTTTGTGGATTTATTACTTTTGGTTACATTTCATTTCCATCATGCACTTCAAATTTGGTCCATTCTCCTATTAAATATACCTCCACTGGTGTCTCTCAGTCCAAATTAGCAACTAGCCAAGCTTGGATTTACACTGCCCGCCACATGGAGCTGGTTTGTAGGTTTACGCCATGATAAATCACAATGGTGATAACACACTCCCCCTTCCTACCATAGGCCAGTCATTACGTACTGAGTCCAATGAGTTACGAAATTACATGCAGCGAGATATAATTTCATAGCACTTAATACATAATAGACACAATGTTCCCACTTGTTTATGGTATAGGGGAGCCTAGTCTTTCAAAATCTATTCTGTGTAATTTGCAAATGCACACTGCCACACAAACACACAGATACGATTAATCAGCCAAGAAACCACATTGACATGTAAACACACCACAAGAGGCTCTCTCTTTTCTCCTGCTCCCCACACAGAGAACTATTCACCCCCTCTTCTCCTCTCTCCATCTTCCTTGCTCCCTCCTCTCTTCCTGGCTCAGGCTTCGATCTCTGTTGCCCCTCACACTGCACTCATTCAGCTGCCATCTACCTTTTTCCACCTCTGCAGATGAATAAACACCATCATCGTAATCACCATTAACACTATGACGTGAGCAGTCTTGTGCACGCAGGGCATGATAAGTATGTAACACGCATGAGAGGGCACGCGGCAGCACATGCATATAGTACATGCGCGTGCACAGAAATGAACTCAAACACACATTTTGGATTTGAACAGGTCCTTGTACACGGGGGAATCCTTGTTTTTTGGTATGACATAAACAAATGCCCGTTTTGATAGAAAGCACAACACCTTAATTTTGACGTTAGTTTGTGTTTGTATGTGTGTGTCCACCTTCAGGGTAAAATCAGTTTCAGTACTTTGTAGGGGAGACATCCATAGATGGTTTCCATGGTAAATTTACTTCACCCTGATACTGTTTATGTTGCGTTCATTCACTGAAACACTTGAGTGGAAGGCTTGTCCTTGGGTTTCCTCTTTGATGACTACTTGTATTTCCAAAGTGAAATTGATATATCTCTATTGTCAATGTTTGCTTTTTCTTTCCAGCTGCAGGGCTTCATCCGTCTCTTCCAGTTTGTTTAACAATGTCTAACTCGGCCCATTTTTGGGGTTTACAGAGTGATGTCCCTTAACCCAGGGAGCTCTGTCTAAACAAATAGCTTCAGCTCATCTGGTGGTTATCTCTTCTCCTCTGCCGCTCCTCTCCACGCGTACTACTGTTCCCGATTTTTAAAATCTGTGCTAGACATGCAGCGGCACATGGCCAGAACAACTCGCTATAGGTAGACTCAAAGCAAAATTGAGCTAATGGGCTCCTATTGAATCCTACTCCTCCCACTCTCTGTGCATTGTGTATACACACTCACTTTCACCTCCAAGTATCAATCAAGTACAAAGCACATAACCGACTACACTTGGCAGCTTAATTATATTTTGCCTAGAGCTCCAGAAAGCAACTATTACTCTTTTGCTGAAATACCATCTGACCCAAGGTTGACTGTGCATTTAATGGTTATGCGATCAAAGACAAATTTATTCAGGAATACGGGCCATGTAAGCAAAATACCAACTAAAAGGACCTATAACAAGAAACCACAAGACAGAGTCATAAGATTAGGTCATGGCAAGGTTTCAGTTAATTTTGTAACTATAAACTCAAGTGTATACATTTAAATGCAAAATATAAAATAAATTATTACATATTAATACCTCCTCACCAAACAGACTGATTAGCATACAAAGGTGGTTTCAATGGTTATTCAGGTTACATTCAATGAGCACACACATTTAACACACTGGTACAACATGGGTCACATGTGTCTGGCCAAGAAATAACCTACCCCTTATTATTTTGTATGAGTGAACAAACAAGACATTACATATCATTGAGTTAGCCTTCGAGGTCCAGGCAGCTGGATTTTCTTACCTTTGGATTGAGTCCGGCTAGCTGTCTACCATGTATCCACTGTTTCTCCTAAACTAAGCTAACCTAGCTTCTAGAAAGGTACCAGAATCTTCTCATCTGCATAGAATAAAAACACTAGAAGTTAATACAACTTATGTCCAGTCAAATCAAAGTCACTTAGCCCAATTTCATGTAACACACATTTGCCACAATGTGATCCTTCAATCCTTTTGATGCATTGATTGAGGTGATACAAAACAGAAATACTAATATTAATGCGAGGCGACTCTTGGCATTTGGGAGCCCATAATACTCAATACAGAAAATGAGTGTAGTAGTCAAAAAAACATCAACCAAACCAAAATCATGACAGATGACAAAGACCTAAAAATGTATTGAGTCAACCAGTCCACTAAGAATCACACACTGCATGACACACTTATACTATAATGCGTCAACATAAGCATTTCTCAAAAGATCCAAATTCCCACTAAAACATTTTAAAAAATGGATTCCTCCCCTTTCACCTCATTCTTTGCCATTTAAGTAGCTGATACAGTCTTTGCTTGTGAATAAGTGAACCATGTGAACCATTTTTAACCCACTTAGACCAGATAATGTTACTGCCATAACACTGCTATACAAAGAACCACAGAAAGGAGGTAGATGTGTATTTTTATTTTTAGTATCTAACACCAAGTATGGGAAAGATTGGGTGATGAGCGAGCCAGAGAGAGAGAGAGAGACAGTGTTTGATTTGGTAACAATCTTATAATTGACCAGCAACTGTGGATTCAAACTCAAAATTTGCTCTCTTGAGTAACATTATGGCCAAACAAAGCAGCCTTTTTAATATGGAAACGTTTCATAAAAGTTGTTATTGGTTCATCCACCTGTTTCTGTCACATCTCAGTTCATAGTAGCGTGGTGTCTGGCATTTATGTTAAAGTTGACATTGGCTTATGAGTTGATGTAGGATTACTTTGTACATGTTAGAAAATTCGCTACATGGGGTCTTATTTGGTATTGTTTATCAAGGGTAAGTTATTGGACTTGATTTAAAGCAGAACCTTTTGCATACAATATCAGAAATGCAATTTTCACATTTTGGAGCAAATGCAGTGTTATCCCAACAGCTGTGGTCCTAAGACCAGTCTTAAAAACTAAATCCTGAGTTGTCTCTGTCGCAGATTGAGTAAAGACCAGTCAAAAATGCAGTCAAAAACAAGGAGCGGCCTATGAATATGTATGCATGCACGACGTTCATAAAGGTGCAATGTAAGGTCTCCGATCCTGCAAAACACTAAGACACACACAAAAACACACACGTTCCAGTTCATGTGTCCAGATTGTGCAGGGGGTTGTTGGCTGACATTGAGAAAAAATGAATACATTTGGAGGGTAAAAACATCTCGACACTGCCAGTTTATCTAAGAGTCCCCCTGAAGCGCACAGTGCGCTATTCACCACATCTGCATCTCCATCTGCATACTCACTTCTCACACTCACGCTACTCTAAACAAACTTCCATGTGTGTGGAAACATGCGCCACACTGCGCTTCTCACTCATGTTCACATGCATGTGCACACACAAGCACACGCCTTCTTCCCGCCACCATCACGTTGTGCTTACAGTCTATTTTTTCTGGACCATCACGTTCAACGCTCCACGCACACAAAACTCCTGAGACGTGCACTTTGTTCCACTGTGACGTCACCGGTGTTCCCACTTCTTTCTTTCTCATCGGTACACACTGACACTAAGTCCCCCCTCCTCCTCTAATTTACCCTGCTCTCTTCCTTTCAGCTAATCCCTCTAATTCTTTCTCCTCATGCTGTCTGTTTTTATTTCTCCAGGATGCAGATATCTGCCACCCACTGGCCTTCTATCCGTCTTACACGCTCTACTTACAAACTATCCAGTTTTTCCTGTTTCCAACCACTTAGATTGCCTCAATGGGGATGCAGGATTAGAGAGGATGGATGGACAAAAAGTGTAAGCAGAGGAAAGAATGCAGGTAAATATTCCCCAGCGCAGAACTTTCAGAGTTTGTTTTTGTTGCAGCCTCCCCCCATTGACCGTTTAAAATGATTCAAAAGACAGGACAGTTTCAAAAGAAGTTTGTAAGCATCCTTTTGCTGAGCTTAAAACCATTAAATCCTTGTTTCCTCACTGCCCTGTCCTTCTAAAATTCTTTATTTTTTTGTCTTGTGCATTTTTCTACCTGCTTCTTTTTCTGTCGTGTCCTCTTTTCCGTCAATATATTTGCCTTGTTGTTTATCTTTCCCTTATCTGAGTCTTTTGTGTGTTTGCTGCACACACAAAGAATCCATCATTGCCACCCAGCAGTAAGGCAGCACTGACAGATTGAGTAGGAAGAAAAGACCAATAAACCAAGCGAGGGGCCACAGAGAAGAGGAGAAACAGATGAGAAAGATGAGTAAAAAAAAGGTTTGAATTCTTGACAGTTTGTAGAAAGTACACATATCCCAGACCGTTCTGCAGAAGAGGCCAGTTCTTAGGACCTCTTTATACACAAACTGTACATTTTGATCAGTCAAATATGCTTTGAAGGTGATTTTATAATACAACAAAAACAGAACATGTGGAGGATTAAAAGACACGTTGAGCAAAAATAATACATAAAGAAATAAAATGTATTAGAATACAAGATCCTAAATAGATATAACATTAAGCCAAGATAATACATTTAGAATACAAAGACGTGGGACGGGTCCATGTGCAATTCTCCTGGTCTGAAAGTTTTACAGATTTAAGACTAACTTTCTTCTTTAGATAGTTAAGTTTGAATGCACTTTTTAAGCAGTAGCTGCATTTAGAAAGAATGGCCGTATACATGATGTTACTAGAGTTGAGGATAAGAGATAGTCAGCTTCTGGTGTTTCTGAAGAAAACTTAAAAGGTAAACTCCGGCACACTGTCAAACTTGCAAACAAACATTTATTGGCAAAGTTCCTGTTCTAGACCTTCATCAGGCAAACAGTTTGTAAAAACAAACTGGACATCTTATGTAGGAAGTGGCTACAAGCCTGCAACCAATCAGCATTATGACGTCATCTCTGAATTAGCAAATTTACAAACAGATAAACATCAGCTTCCTGATTAAGAGCACACATACCAAAACAACTACGGAAAGCCTGAGAGGCTATTCTCAAATAACATGTCAATTCATACATTTAAGTTCAGAGTACACTAAATGTCCCAAAGACTAGATAATGCAAACGAAAAATGCTATTGATCATAACGCTGATTGGTTGCACTTCATATTTAAGATGTCCTGCCTGTTTTTACAAACTGTTTGCCTGGTGAAGATCTAGAACTGAAACTTTGCCAATAAATGTTTGTTTGCAAGTCAATGTGCAGGAGTTTACTTTTCATTTTTTTGATGGACTCATTACATTCTTATGCAACTGTCCTATGAAAAATGCATGGAAAGAATTTTTCTACTTCGTATCTAGAGAAAATAAAATATCAGAAAAATGGGATATTTAAGCCAATATTTGAATTATTGGGATCGTCAACATGTCTTTCAAGTCTTATGCATTTGTTTAATCCTTGTACATGTTCTACCTAGTTACTACTCTTATCTTCAACATGATATGCACAATGTTTGATCAGATCTGTCCTCATAAATTTCTATTTCTCATCCAACTCAGCAGAATTACATGCGACTTATTCATCTTTTGTTTTCTGCAGCTATTAGTGAGACAAAGAACACAGAGGTAAAAAGCTGTATTCCTCTCTGAAAAAAGTGTAATGGCTATCATACTGTGACCATATGTAGAGCTTGCTGTGACAGATTAAGTCATCACTCCAGGCTACTTTTCTGAAACAAACATGTTGGTTTGAAATGAACAAGAAGTAAACAAAAGATGTCAACACTTTCCAGCAAGCGGCCTTATGTTTACAGAGCTCTTGTATCTCAAAGACCTCAAATTTGATTGTAATTAACAGCATCCTGTCTTGCCCAAGCTCATCTTTAATAAAAGTCTTGACTTCCCCTTATTAGTCTCACAGCGCAGTTTCCTTCTGAAAGTTTGACCATGCTGTGCATTTGTTTGTCTCATAAGACTTCAAATTTGATATTTCAATCTTGCTGTGTTTGCATTTTTGCTTTGAAGGAGATTTTTAATAGACTCTTATACATTTGGAGTTGGTCAATCATTTTACTTGTTATGCTTTGATGAGTTTCCTACTGGTTAAGAAAGAACATGTATAACAATGCTGGACTCTGAATGGACAGTTAAACGAGGATTCACGTTGCAGGAACACAATCTGAGACATATTCTGTTTTTCACCACACACCTTCCTCTTTGTGACGAACATAAAACCACCATTTGATGCTATAGGAGAAGCATATGTAGTCTGAAGCAACTTAGCCCGTAAACAGTTTGATGTGTAAAATTCAGTGGAACTACTGTCTACCAAGAAACAGTCCCCTGTGAGCAGCGCTGATAAAAGCTAGAGTACTTTATAAAGGAAACTGCTTGTGGAAAGAGATGCTCCCATTGATTTTTCAAAGGTAATGTTAAGTGCGGACAAGATGTGTTCTGATATTATCACAATGAGCTGAAGGCAGAGAAGTAGGAAAATCAGATGGAACTCATCAAACTAAATAAATAAATCTTAAGTCATGTGTGATAGGAGTGAACTTAACCTTTTCCAACTTACTTACGTACTTTTATGGGATATTAAAATCAACTTAAATGTATTTCTTTTTCACCTTGGTGATTCCGTAGCAGTAACTTTTATATAGAAAATACAAGTGTAATGTGTGTTTTTATTTTTACATAGGTAAGAAGTTCGTTAAAATGATTTATGCTTATAGTCTCCGTTCAGGGGATAATGATAATAATGGGGCCTTTGACAGAAATAAAACTGCTCTTTATTGGCATATTAATCTACGACAGAATCTTTCCGGGTTATAAGTGATTCACGCAAGGAAAAATACCAAATTCTTCATCTGTCTCTGTTATTCATGGGATGGCCGACAGTTAATGATTCCCTCAGATGTTTCATTCACTTTTCAGGGCCAACTTTGTCAAACCAGGTGTTTGTTCTTCTCTTTCTGCACTTTTAAATCTAAGCCATGTCCTACTTCAGGCTGTCCAGCAGAAAGATGAACGACTTTGTTCAACTTTTTGTCCCTCTTGAGTGAACATCCAGTCCGACTTCAGGTCTGGGGGCCATGTTTGAGTTTGGACAGTAATCCAAACACGTTGGACTAAAAAAATGTAACTTAATCGATTTACTTTTTTTTGTACTTGGTTCAGTTTATTCCAGGACAGCCTCCATCTTTCTCTTCTTTTGGCAACGGAGTGCCCCTGATTGACCACAGAGCAGTTTCACAGAATCCCGATGCAAGATGTTTTATTATTGTCAACACCTCTGTTGGGATAAAGAGGTCCCTGGGAGGAGTCACTAAAAGGTCTTTACAGAAGAGACCCCCTCTCAGAGGCAAACAGCTGTCATTTTTTATTTCTGGCACAATACTAGGAGCTGGAAATAAGCCCCAACATGTGGGAGAATGTCCAGCCAGAAATCTCAGTGGAAAAGGCTTCATAGATTGAGATATTTAAAGGTCTCGGCATTCCTTTTGAGCTTTAGTGCTGCTCAGTGCTCGATCATGATGTGCAAGAGATGATCTACCTGTTGATAGATTATAGTAATATAACTTGGGTGGACATGTTCCCAAATAGATTATTTCATTTTAGGGTGGCTTCTTCTTCAAAACAACTTTGTAAAAAAAAAGAACTTGATGATTTGGTTTTCTAGCTAACGCCCTTTCTCTTTGTTGCCACTCCTCATCTTGCTCATCAGTTGTCTTGGAAGCAGTTAAACCAATAAAGTGGATTGTGGATTTATTTGCTGCTTTGTCACAAAACGTTCTTTAAGACCAGTGGAGCCAAGATAATCATGTTAGAGTGATTCTCAGGGAGCTCACAACCCCACCTCCACAGAGAGGTAGGACAGAATTGTTTGACTGAGGGAGGCATCTGATGTGAAGCTGGCAGCACAGCTGGAGGAGGGCATCCAAGTTTTCTGACATCATGGGACAATCCTAGCCCTGCTGGCCGGGGATCAATGGCTTTGCGCTAGACAGACAGACAGAGAGGGTCTCATGGGTATAGCATGCTGTCTTTGTTTGTGTCTGTTTGTGTATTTGTGAGCTGCTGGGGGCCAATGAATGAGAATGATATATAACACCTGTAAATAGAATTGTTCTGATGCCGATACCAATATCTACTGAGACAAGTACTGTACCAGTATCAGCCCCTGATGCTGCCTATGATTTTTGTATTGGACTACCCCCCACCAAAAAAAAGAAAGAGAAGAAAGGACACAATCAGTGCTTGGTTTTTGAAAGGGTTAATCTAGATAATAATTATCCCGAGTTAGATGTCAACTTCTCAGGTTATCGAGTTGACTTTTTTTCCAGGAATTTCAAGTTTTTGTTAACTGAAAATTTGTGAGGGAAAAAAAGCTGCAGTTTATTTTCTAAAATCTGCAGACATTAATGCCATAGGCATGCTTGGAAGGAATTTTTTGTCTCCATGTTTTGGAATTTTGTACATATGGGTGTGTTTATATGTATTTAAGAATTTAGTCATGATGTAAACTGAAAGTGCTCCTGTGCATGCAAAGTGTGTTATCTTACAATTCTGTGTGCGTGCGAGTGTGTGTGTGTGAGAGAGAGAGAGAGAGAGACAGAGTGAGAGAGAGAGAGAGAGAGAGAGAGAGAGAGCATTGCAATTTTTTAAAGACAGCAAAAAAATATTTGCTGTAACCTTCACAGGTCTTTGTGTACACCAAGGGTGTGGCTTGCTGCTGATCCAGCTGACTCAGCCAATCGGTATTCTAGGAAGGTGGTAGAGCACCAGCCCTTGTCCACCCACAACAAAGGCGAAAAGAGCACAAAACAGGAGAGAGCTTTGAATAAAAACACAAGAGGTGAGTATCAATGACTTAAACAAGGCATAAATCATTACAATGAGGGGAGGGGCAGCTCTGTATTTCCCTGGCTCTCTCTTTGTTACACACACAAACAAATACACACATGTACATTAACTTCAAAACAATGTTTTTTTTAATTACATTTAGATATATTTTAACACACACATATATCACATGTACAAGAATATAAACCCAGTACTCTGTGTCATTGTGTACATCCTCTACCTCTCTCTCTCTGTCTCTCTCTCTCCCTCACACACACTCTCTCTCTCCCCCTCACACACTCACAAACACACACACTCTCCGTCCCTCTCCCTCTCACTTTATAGGTATGTATAACTCCTGCCTGCACGCTCCACCCTCAGTACTAGAGGACAGGCTGGTTGACCTAGGAGGAGGGGATAGTCGGGGGGAGGGGGGGAGGGGGGAGGTAGGAGCATACGGAGCTCAGATTCACTTCTGCTGTTGAGTGTTGGAGGGAGCAGCACATTGCAGGAGCATAACGTGACGCACAAGGAACCGGGACACACACATGGCTATCAAATGGATTACTGTGACATATACTTGTGAACTCCAACACAGCAAGAACAATAGAAGCAGCATACGCACCAAGGAGCTGCAAGGATCCTGCCGTCCTTTGTTGTCACAGTGACAGAAGAATCAGTGACAGAAAGAAAACAGAAAGAAAAAAAACTTCTTGATTTCAAAATAGACATACTGATTTTGCGTCCTACCTGATTCATACAGGGGCCAACTGAGGGACTCGGACTGACAGCACTGAAGATGTGAATGTTTTGGGAGAAATTCTGCCAGCTTCTTGTTCCCCTGCTGCACCACTGAAGTGGATCATTGGTAAGTGCCTTTTATTTACTCTGTGCTGATACTGATATTGATCAATTTGACATAAAATCCTATTTATAATCCTTTATCAGTCCTGGAAAAAAACTGACAACTAAAAACACTTAAGAGCCCAGTGGTCTGGAGGAACTCAAACTTGTCACATTGTGTTGAAATGGATTTGTTACGGATCAATCTAGGTCATCTCTCTGCACATCTACATGTGTATGCTAGAGGCACTGATATACAACTCAAGCTTTTTATCTAGTATTTCATAAATTATTATGATTAAAATCACTGTGATAAAATCAGCATCATTAATCTAACTTCCATGTAGTTTAACATGCATACAGTTAGTATAACAGTGTGTCATTTATAAATAATGTTTACACAAGGCAATCAAAACTATTTTTTAATGATACCATAACAGTACATCTGTTTGGATATTGAAGCACATTGATGCCGTGATAACACGAAGGATATATTGAAGTATTTTCAGCATAATCTTTTACACATATTATTGGCATGAATAGAAGTTAACATACAGTGATTTTAAATACCTGATTTCTGAGCATTTACAGCTTCTTAGCTCCCAAGAGTTTAAATTCTCATAGAGGTGTCATGAGTCACAGACTCACTGAAAATGCACGTGTCCCTCTGAGTTTTTCCACGGATTAAAAAAGCTCAATAGAGCAGTCAGCGTGTGAATGTGATCTGCTCTTTCATGTAATGTTAAAGAAGTGTAATGCTGACGGCTCATAATGCTTTTTTCCCAGAGTGACAGAGACGCGGCAAGAGTAAAGGACACGCGTGAGAAAGCTTACCATGCACTGACAGCAAGGTGAGTGGACACGGAGGCACACACACACACACACACACACACACACACACACACACACACACACACACACACACACACACACACACACACACACACACACACACACACACACACACTCACCTTGGGGTGCTCCTCTTTAATGTTTTTGTGTGTATGTTTCTGTGTGTTTGTGTCCTGCCCGTATTTTTTAATTGGTAAATCAAAGGTCTTTGGAGGATAAAAGGCGATATGTGGACCGGCTGTGTGTTTATGGTTAACACATCGTCAAAGATGATGGATTTATCGCCTGACTTTTAAAAGATCAGCACAGCAGAAAATCAAATTTCATACGATACAGTATAATGGAAAAGTTTTCCTTCAAAGTGGAGCAATGATCACTGCAAAAATCATCTTCAACTTCAATTTCAATCTGTATGAAGCCCTGAAGCTTTGTTAGCACTCTGAGTTTGATTAATTGATTAAAGCCCATTTAAAATGTCCACTGGATTTTTGGATCATAACAGAGAATAAGGTTTATTGCTAACAAACATGTTCAAGTGTTTTCTCAGGCAATGAACTTCATCAATGAACTCCACTTATATACATTTCTGAAGCACAAATACATTCACCTTGTGCTAGACATGACTGAAAAGTGACTACTTCCAACACATCATTGTTTATGACTTGATTAACTTCTAAACAACCCTTGCTAACACAGCATTAAAAACAGCACTGAAATGCTAAAAATTACTCAGAATCTAAACAAAAAACAATTCAAAAAGAAACACTGACTATGAGACACGACAACCTGGAGAACAAAAATGCTACCTGGCATAGTTTGGATTCATTCAGTTCAATCTAACAATAAACAAGAATACATAGAATAGATCTTTCAAGTTTGTCTTCAGTTTGTTTGTCATTAATGAGGAAACAAATTGCTTTGAAATGGCTTTTCCATTATAATACACTTTTTTCTTCTCTATAATGTTTGGCTAAATATACAATATGCATAAAGTGTTCTTTTTTATTGTGGCCCATTCAAGAAAAATCATCATCATGATCATCATTTCTGTTATTAATTGTCAGTGTACTCTGCTTCCCTGGAATACTGAATAACTTGATTGTGTGCGTTTCGGCATGTGGCACAGATAATGACCGTATCAGCTACAAACCTCGGGGTCGATTTGAGCTGATGTTGTAACAACATGGCCCACTTTTCATTCTTCAGGGGAAATGCTCTAAATATTGATATCACTTGGTTGGCATGAAAAGGGGCCCTGCTTTGTTTAGGGCACATGCTAGTCAACAGGGTGCTGGTTAATGATACATGACAAGAAAAACAGTGGTCAGTGGTCTTATGAACTGGCTTTATCAGTGCAGATAAGGGGACTTGGACCTTTTTCAACACCTACCATGGTGACTTCTGTTCACTGGTCGGTGTATTTTGGAAATAAACTTGTGGTGATGTTTGTGAATACAAAACTCAAGTAGTGTGCCACAACAAATATACCAAAATGTGGGTGAGTAATGAATGTATCAGTGAGTGCAATGAGGTGTGGTCCCACATGATTAACATTTAATGGGTTGTTGACAGTAAAAGAAGAAAGTGTTTACTTTTTACTGCTCATATGGGCAGCAGTCTACAGCAGAGACAACCAATAAAAAATATATATTTATATCAAACATACAGGGCTGTAAATCTGATTTGTAATCAGAAAAGCAGGTGCCTCCACGAACTGAAAAATATAAATATGTTGATACTATCCACCTGTCATTAAACTGGCTACTTCGGATGAGGCATTTATGCTGATGGGGACTGAATTTATGATGAATGTGTGCCGCATGTGAAGGTGTCAGTGGGAAACTCATTTACCAACATGTGGGGCCTTAAGGAAAAAGCATTTTCACATTTGCTTCATCATGCAGATGAAATGCAGCTCTGCCCAGATGACTCATCCAGACCTTTATTGTGTAAGAATCTATTGATTGATATGTAAATAAAGTCTCCAGCCATACAGAGAAAAGCAGCACAGAGAATACCAAAATACAAGTATATCACGTGGTGTGATCTAACAAGCAGAATTTATGGGTTTATTTTCAGATTCAGGTTGGGCCACAACATTTTAATCCCGTTTTCTGCCAAAGTCTATTAAGTAGGGTGATAATTGAAACCAAACAGAAATGACATGCATGTCACAAACAGTTTCCTTTGCTATTTTGATCCTTCCTGACAAGACAGATGTAGAGTGGGTGGATGGATGTGGAAAATCTGAGAATATAACAGGTGCAAGAGAAAAAAATGAAAAAAAGGGAGGAAGAGCAGATTAAAGTAGATAAATTAATGACAGGTTGTCTGGGCTGCTAATGAGGATATAGAGGTTCGCATGAATCAGATAAGGTCAAACCTGGTCAATGGGAACTAATCAAAGGACTGACGTGCACTCACAAGACAGACACTAACTGATGGATCTTTCATTATGTTTGGATTACTGCACCTTGTGCTAGAGCACCTGTCTGCTTCTGATGCGGCTGCTGCCACTCTTTCAAGTTCATTGGCTATAAGTCAGCCAGCCAGGTTCATCCTTACTGCTAAGGTCTTAAATATGTTGAAAGGTCCTCTTTGCATGAGGGAGTGACGGAAATGTGTTTCCCTGCCATGCATGAGATGACAGGTCAGGAGTAGAGACAGGAAATGTTTTGACATCAAATGACAGGATCAAGATGAAAGATCAGAAGGATTATTGTCCATCTAATCTTTCTTTTCTTTTTGACTTTGATATTTTAAAAGAGCCATCCTTCTCTTTAAACTTTAACATAATGAAACTATGCTGAACCATAACCAGCTCATTTGCATTTTTCAACCTGCATTGTAGAAATCCTTTGTATTACATCCAGTATACATAACTCTATTAACAACTCCAATGATACGAGGTATATTCACCTCCATTGTACTGATTAAGTTTGCATTCATTTTTGCCAAACTTATATCATTTGTGATATTTACACTTTTAATGGTTCTTTTCCTGTTTTAGCATTAACATAACAAAATGCAACATTTTCACAGTTTCCAGTCTGCTGATTATTTTTCAGATCACACGCAACAAGAAAATGTAAAAGTTTGGGTCTGTAAAAAAAATTAATTGATGCATAAGAATGATACAAAAATAAAATCTAAAATGATATAGTTATCTAGCCTGAATTTACAAATAACAAACATTACAATACAAAATAATAACCATTCAAAGGTTCTACAAGAATAAGATACCAACATTTGGAGCCATACTCATTGTTTTACCTCACTTCACAAACACAGTCTGTACCGTGCATGAGCGCTTTAAATCAATAAGGGGAAGTCACAGCGAACCTCACATTGTATTGCGTCAGATTTCTGAAAAAGAAACCTCTAAGCTTAGAGTATTTTGAATATATATTGACCCATTAACAAAATGGAGGAAAAAGTTCTTTACCAGAATAACACTGAAGTGACAACTATCTCATCTGAGCTTTCTCTTATAGACATGTGGTTCTTCTTATACTTCAGGATGGTTTAAGAGAGGACACAAGCAGATAGCGGTTTGGGTCTCTGCATAGCTAGAGCATGACGTAGTTTCTCCAAGGAAATGACCAAAACATGTGTGAACAGCAAGAAAAAGCTAAGGACTGACATGTTGAAAGATGTGAATGTGTGGTAGCTATAATGCTTCTTTTTTTTTTAACTACCTGTTTCTGTGCTCCCTTAGGCGATGTGGACCTGTGAGAGGGAACGGTGTAGGATGGGGGAGGGCATGAAAATGGATGGTTTCACATTGGTTTGAATCTATAGAGAAAAGCAAGAGAGGAATTGACTCAATCATTAATCATAGTGAAAGCTTTAAAGTTCAGAGAGGAAGCAACGCACCACACTAACTATACTAAAAGCAGAGTCTACAGTCTATCCGGCAAAGAGAGATGGAATAATTTGTGGTGAACGTTAAGTCGATCGGACGGATGGGAATGCTGTGTGGTGTTAGTGTTATTAAAGAGAGAGCCAAGCAGAATGCGTTTGTAGAGACAGGGAATATAGAGGAATACATTAAAGTACATCTTGGACTGTTCTGTTGACAACATTTACCTTCTCCAGGCATTCCTTAGTTGAAGTCTTTTTCCTCTGTGGGCAGAAAAAAAATCACTGCAAGAAGTTTTGAGCTATGCGTGGGTCTTCTGCTGTTTAACCATTGAGCAATTTGACGACAATCCATCTTGATTTCTTGGAAGGAACTGCCACGCAAATGAGAGCATGTTTTGAGGAGTTCTGGAAAACAGAGCCTTATGCAGAAGTTATCAGAAAAAAAGGAGACCTTTAATAGTTTCAGGAGGAAATGCCTCACACACTGTCTGTTATTTAAAGCTCCTGTGAGGTACTCATGCTTTGTGCAGAGTTTGGCGCCCCCTGTGGACAACGTAAAACCGTTTTATTTTCATAGCTGATCTTATTCTATGCATGCACTGTTTTCAGACAAAAATCTTACTGCTTCTTTTTTTTATTAATGTCTCACTTGTGGTGAATATTTGCTTTAGAAATGTAAAAAAACTGTGTTTCTTAAGGTTTCTGTAAATGGTCTCTTCTGGCACATGCCCAGGGGCAGTAGTAACAGGCGTTAACATTTACAATATGAAAATAGTCAGCCTAGTTGCTGACGGTTTTACTTGCTTTTGTAGCTCACATGGAGGCACCACTATTCAGTCAAACCAGATGAAACCATTCCTGAACAGTTAATAAAGTTATTATCCATGTATTTGATTTCATTGAATACAATTTGGTGAAATCAATTTGACATTGCTCATACACTTTAGATACATTTCTAAGGCCTTGTCATTGTAGCACCTCCCATAAGTCATCACACTATGTTTTGGCAGAGGCATACATGAGAGGGGATTTTACATCAGAAATGAATCACATGGGCAAATATAAATAATGAGATTATATATTGAGCATAAAGACGAGCAGCCACACAAAGAAACCCCTTATGAATTGTGCTGTAATTACAGAGAGGGGCTCCAGGCTCCTCAGGTACTGACAAAGAGAGGCCACAGATCCCTTGATGATAAAAGGCTTCGTTGTCAATAGATATATTTAAAAAAAAAACGGTAAAATAATAAACAGAAAATAAGAAGGAATATTACTTGTTTTGATCCAAATGACCCTTTGGCACATATTTGACCCATATAAAGAGACATTTAATTGAAGTACGCCTCGGTTTAGCCATGAGTTGAAGCGTTGCGGTCTCCAGCAGGGAGGGATTCACTCCAATCAGAGAGTCCGTCTTAAGAGAGACGGTTCCGCTCAGATTCTCCTCCTTTCACCCACAGCTCTGCCTTCATGCTGGGTTGAGAGGTCCAGCTGGCCTGGCTTGTCATGCATTCATCTGAATACATTCCTCTGGCAAAGCCGGCATGCAACGCTTGACAATATGCTCAGCTGTGTTATCTCACACACCCAGCAGTGAGTTCGCTATTACCAGCAAATTGGCCATTAGGTCTCCGAGGAGTAGTGGGAACAACCTTGTAATATCATGTTAGTCACACTTAATTGCACAATACTATCACTGTAGTTTGTCTACTATTTTTAGTTGTGGAAAATTTCCAACATCCTTTTCAGTGTTACTTTTGCTTACCTTACCACTCCTTGCACATTAGTCAAAATGACACATCAGTAAAAAGTGTCAATCAACTCACAGTTAAGTAACAGCACTTTTCTTAGCTATATTTGGCTCATTTTTCTTATCTTATCATCCTCTTTCCACCTTTTTCTACATTGTTTTTCTTCTCCTGCCCCTTTCTACTCACTCATTTCTCATTTCCCGTCTTTTTTTTTTCCTCCCAGACTTTCTCTCTACGTGCAGTTTATTTGACCACGGATGCCCCCAGCATCCCACGACTCCGTTTCATAAAACTGACATCTCATTCCTATCAGCTTTCGGTTCCTTTTGAGACATTTATTTATAAGCAAAGAAAAATAAACGTAACATTTATTGAGATCGAGAAAGAGTGCACGTGTAGGGGAAGCATGTGTATGTGAGAGAAAGTTGGAGAGGGCGATGGGGGGAACAAAAAAGGGGGAAAAGAGGAATGTATGGGGGTTAACATGGGATAAAAGTGATTATGAGAGCGGAGGTGAAGGAAAACTATCAAATCAACCTTGAGAAAATATGAAAAGGAAAATAAACAACACTGGACTTGCGTCAAACAGAACCGAGAGCTTTGAAAAATGGACAAACACATGAACTGAAGACTTGTTTAAATTTTACAGACAGCATCAAAAACACAACAGTATTAACATACCAGCGTGATTAGTACAGTCTGTGGTATTCTTCCCTGTAAGTCCAATTTCCTTAGGATTGATCAAAGGAAGCTATCTATAGTGTATCATGTGAAAATGTAATATATGTACTGAATAAAAAACCAGCCCTGTGATTAATCTCTGCATCAGCATCTGCATCTAAAATGAAAGGCCCGAGTGTTTTGATTTGGATTGTCGGCGGTTAGATAAGTGAAAAGAAGCAGGCTTCTCAGCTGACAAGTTTCTGGGCAAATGAGCAAAATTACATATAAGTGTGAAGTTAAATAGATATCCTGATAAAAACCGAGCAAGTAAATTGTGGGTGATAAAAATATGTAAGCAGTCTTGGGATTCTGCACCAGTTAGACCTCTGGGGAAGATTTTCCTGGGGGCATTATCTAACAACAGGTTTAGACTGGATTTCTTGCATGAACACTTTGTTTGTTTTGCAGGAATGGAAAGCATCAGTGTGGAAACGGACTGGGATGGGTTAGCCCTCTCCTCTCTGCCTGCCGCAGGACGGAACAATTTCTCCTCCTCGTCTTTGTTTGTCTCCGAGCTCAACTCCCTCAATAGTTCTCACAGTGGGGGATCCTTCTTTGGGATCTTCCCTGAGAACGGTTCCACCACCACACCTCACACTCTGCCCCAGCCCCGGGGCAGGGACCTGGGCCTGGCCCGAGCTGAGATCGCTGTGCTCGGGGTGGTTCTGGCTCTCACCACCTTGGGGAACAGCTTTGTGCTGTGGGTGCTGCTGAGGAGGAGAAAGCACAATGCCCCCATGCACGTGTTCATGGTCAACCTGTGTGTAGCTGACCTGGTGGTGGCCCTGTTTCAGGTCAGTTCAAGAGTCACATGAAACAAGAACAATAAGCCACAGTGGCTAGTCACATGCGCAATCAGTTCTGCGAGCCATACTGGTTTAACAGTAATTTAGTTGTCATATCCCAAATATATTTAAAATAGCTTTTCAACTGAATCGAACTTGTGTCACAGCTTTTGTAACTATAGTTTATAGTATTATTGTAACTGGTGGTGGTCTGAATTGCATAGAAACATTGAAAAGACCTCTAAAGCCTTAAAAAACATTCTGACAAGATTTGTGTATTGAATCAGAATCAGTGCAAAGGCTGCTGAAATGAGCATCCCAAAAATATATGATGTAACAGATAGTAAGCTAAGTAGATAAGTCGATTCAGCTAAAAAAAAAACGAAAAACAAAAACTGGAATTTAATCATTATGACAGGAAGATTGAGTTAAAAAAAATGATGGATGTATATCCACTCAGAGCTTTAGCTTAAACCAGCATTTGTAAAATTACAAAAACATTTACCATGGTTTTTTCTGCATCGTTTGCCCTCCGCCACACTGCACTTTTGTCTAATGTAGGCTCTTCATATTCATTTATTAGTTATTTGTTGATTGATTGATTGATGATTGCAACTCCACAGTTAAACTGGAGTCAATCCCTTTCTGGCCAAATAACTCTGATTCTGAACTCATTACATTATTCATGATAGATTCAGTGTTGAATTGAATCACATTGTGTTTAAGTCCGTCACACCAACATCCAGCATGTCTTTCCATGAAAATCGTATTTTAAGGATTCAAACAAATAACTTTTTTCCAATAAATATATTTTTTTAAAGTTCAGTTTTTCCTAAAACAACTGGGCACTGTTAACATCACATAAAGAAAATATTAAAAAGTGTATTTTCTGGGAACTCTTTTCAGCTGCTCATTAAAACACATTTTAGGCTCAAGAAAGTGTTTACAGCAGTACTGCACTGTGCTGTTGGCTTGAGTAAAAATAGTGTTGATTTATTTTAGGAATGCTCTCTACTTTGCAAGGAGCCACTTCATACAAAATAACTGATTCTTTTTTATCTGCTTTCAGGTTCTTCCTCAGCTAATATGGGACATCACAGAGAGGTTTCAGGGGCCCGACTTTCTCTGCCGCTCCATCAAGTACTTACAGATTGTGGGCATGTTTGCTTCCTCCTACATGATAGTTGCTATGACGGTAGACCGGCACCAAGCTATCTGCTGCCCCTTACAGGCTTACCGTGGGGGGGCAATGTCCCGCTGGAACACCCCTGTCATGGTGGCCTGGGGCTTGGCGCTGGTGCTCAGCATACCGCAGGTGGGGAGGAATAAAAATCAAATTGCACAAAGTTGCACACACACACACGAACAAAACACACAAACACACAAACACACATTATGAAATAGGACATGAGAGAGTAACTCAAGATGTTGATCTATTTTTATCCTGATGAGGTCATCACAGTTCAGCTGATGGTAGAGGAAACTGGCAGTCATGTCTGTTGGAATGCTGACCACCCTCCGTTTGTCTGGTTTGTCAGGTGTTCATCTTCTCTCGCTCAGAAGTCGCTGATGGAGAATATGAGTGCTGGGGTCACTTTGCAGAACCGTGGGGGCTTAAGGCCTACATCACCTGGATGACCGTGGCAGTCTTCCTCCTGCCCGCCTTGATAATCACCATCTGTCAGGTACAACCACTTTTATTGGCTGGGCTTTCAATCTCTGCACCAACCACAATGACCACATGCTGTATGCAACATAATCCAAAAACAAAGGCATGAATGAAATTGTGTTTTGTTTTCATCGGGGGTGCATTTGGCAGGGATTGTTGGATAACCTGTGTGGACGACTGTGGTTGGTGTTATATAGCATCCCATGGAGAGGAGGCATTCTGGGCTGCCTCCCATCAGCCATGCTGCTCTATTTAGGGAAAGATATTTTCAGGGTCTAGCTATTTCCCCTAATTAACACAGCACTTGGAGGACCACTGCTGAGACTGCTGCTAAGAAAATCTGCCCACCCAAAGAACCTTCTGCCAGAAGGAGGAATGTACCAGATCTGAGAGAAACATAGAAACCCTGACCATTTTTCATTTTCCAATTTTAAATCAATTAGACACCTGTATTGAAGTAGGATGTAGTTTCTGCAGAAGGAAGTTCTTCGAAAGTTGCTTTAGCTGATTCCATGCTTGCACATGTATATCCTGTATGTTGTTGTGGACTGCAGTATTGTACCCTCATAAACCTGTTTTCAAAGAAGTTAAAGGTGTAAGAAGAACAATGGTTGGCAGTAAGAAAAATTAGAATCTCTAAAAGAAAAGTAAAAATAGCTCTGAGTATGAATTTCCTTTATCCTTGCTTTCAAATTATTGTTGACGTCTCCTAGAAGAGCATGAAGAATTTTTATGCTACAATAAAACATAATGATAGATTCTGAGATTCTTACAAAGTAGAGGAATTGCAGTATTGAATAAAAATGTCTGATGCTGGTTTATGTCTGATGGTGAAGGCCAACACACACTTTCCAAATTTCCTGTCACTGTCGAGGCAGAAATGCAAACAGATTTGTCTGCAAAGAGCAAAGACAGGCATCTGATTCTGACTCATGCCACTCGTTAAACTTTATCCTCAGGCCTTCTGGGTATTAAATTGTGAATAGTATGTTCTCCTCTGTATTAAAACTGTGCTTCTTTTTGCAAATATTTAATTTTTTTTAGATAAGAATCTTCAGAGAGATTCACAACAATATCTACCTGAAGTCAGAGAGGATGGTGACGGCCGAGTTGAAGAAGGACGAAATCCTCTTCCGCTTCCACAGCTTTAAGAAGGAGGACGAGCGAGCGAGGGAGAGAGGGAGACGGGCGTCGGGGGGAGGAGTGGGGAGGGAGGGCAGAGGAGGAGGAGGAGGACAGCTTTTAAAGGGTGGGAATAACCACCCTCACAATAACAGCCAAGCTGGAGAGTCTTACGACTATGTACCCTCTGCTGTTCAGTATAACAGTTGCTGTGGTGCACCTGTGACAACAACAACGACAACAACAACAACAACATCGGCAACACAGCAGCAAACAGTGAACAGCTCAGACTGCCAGGAGGCATACGCGCCCTACGAGCTGGCCTCAGGCTCACCCCGCTGTTCCCTCGACTATGTTGCGCCTCTCCCTCCTGCCATCCCGCCTCCGAGCATCACTAAAGCCATGTCCAAGACAGTGAGAATGACCCTGGTCATCGTGCTGGTCTACACTATCTGCTGGTCTCCTTTCTTTATAGTCCAGCTTTGGGCGGCATGGGACCCCAACTCTCCAAACCAAGGTCTGTATCATATACACTTCAGTCAGTTCTCTATCCACACTAACATCCAGAGTTCTGGTACGACACTGTAACACACACTTGTCTGTGCAATTCACCCTCAGAGAGCTACAAAAGCAGATATGTGGGTTATAACCATCACTTAAGTTGTTCTTCCCATATTATCCATTTAATTGCTCTTAATGAGCACTGTTTTGCACTCGAGGCAGCCAAAAACAAAAGCTAATCAAACAGGTCTGGTTCTCCACAACAACCTTTGATTAATGCTGTTGTCTCCCTTGATCTCAGTCAATATTGCAACCAGCTCCAGCAATGATAGTTGTGAAATATGATCTCAAAAACACCATATTTTTACCCACAACCAGAGACCGCTGCCTGGCATCTCTGGCCTCTGTACATTTTGGCAAATAAACAGCATCTGTTGGTGTCTTTTATTCTGGCAGCGAGTGACAGAGCGAGCAAGGCGAGAAGCCTTAAATTGTAGCTGATAGTTGGACTGAGTGGGAGTCCTCTGATCTGAAGCTGAAGACAAACATTAGAGGCCCGTAAATAACCTGTTTATATCCCCTGCTGGTTTTGCAATGACGCCAGATGTTGACATTTCATCATCAATGATGCGTGCCAGCAGCTCACACACATCACAAGCAGACACATGGAGTGGGGTGGGTCAGCTTTGCATATTCACAAGCACACATGCATATACACAATGTATTTTCCATGCAAATAAAAGTATTTATAAACATGAATGACTTTTTTACTAGCAGACATTTGCTATCCCTGCCATACGCACGCACTCACACACACACTAGCACAAATACACACTCAAACACACACACGCGAAGAGATGATCATTATCACCATTGTGTTCTAAAATTAGTTGAATGTCTCTATTGTCCTCAACAGACTGTGTTAAAAGTGGCATGTTTTATTTATACTCTTGTTGCATACCTAAAGGAAATAATATGAAAATATAACCACAAGTATCATCATCTGCATAGTTGTTGGTCATATTATATTTCTGGTCCCTAAGAGAAATTAAAAAAATGAGATGTACAGTGTGCTCATTTTTCCCCAGGTGGAAAATTGTACATGTGAAAATGTAAATGCATCAATACAAACGTGTCTATGTATTTGTATGTGTTTGTGCACCTGTCTGTAATGTGTGTATATGGATTTTGGTCTTTGCAGGAGTGGCCTTCACTATCCTGATGCTGCTGGCCAGTCTGAACTCATGCACCAACCCGTGGATTTACACCGCCTTCTCCAGCAGCGTGTCCAGAGAGCTGCTGAACCTGCTGCACTGTGGGTCCAGACCCAGCCGTCGAGGCTCCTTGCCAGATGACTCTACCACCACACACACCTCTACCACCAAGGAAAGTTTGTACTGACAGAGACTGATGTAACAGCAACAGACACACACAGAGAGACATGTTTGAAATCATGAGACATGCATGGATGCACGTGCACATGTTGCAAGGACATGCAACTCCACAGCAACCGCCACCTCCCGGCGTCACAGCCTGAGCGCAGAGAGCACTGACCTCTACCAGATGTTTCCAACAACAAAGGACAGCTGTACTGTCAACAGGACCTCCATCTGTAATCACCTGTCCCCTACACCCCAGCAAGGGAGGAAGGGTATCATTGAAGGTGTCAACACCACTTTATGAGGGCCCTATGACGTTTACAGGGGCTGTCAGAGAGCATCTGCAATGCAAAAATGGCCACAAAAGTTGCAGTTGAGGGGGAGAGCATGTTTGTTGTTTCATCTGAGAAAATGTCTCGTCCCACTCACATAGAAGCAGAGCCGCAGGAATGCAAGGGGTGGGTCAGTGTGTTAATGGCCTTATGGCATGCCTAATGTACAAAGCAGCAGATGAAGCTATGGACATAGAGAAGAAAAAAAAAGCAGCAGTGCTGAGGGAGCGAGACTCGCTGCTGGACTGAGAACAGACAGGGGATGACATGGGTGTTACAACTGTGGGAGTGTCCCTGGGAAGGCTGTGGTTGAAATCTAATAATGTGAACAAACTTTGTTAAATCAAAGAAAGTGGATTAGAGACGGATGCTTGGGGCTGTATTTATATTTGTTTAGGAGGAATCCGGTTCCAAAGAACAATGGTGATTTGTTAGGAGGATGGATGGAGTTTGACTCACAAGGACGGTGCGTTAGAGTCAAGACACTGCCCCAAAAGAGGAACTGGGAGAGCATGGGTTAATGCAGACAGGAGGGGGGTTTAGGCCTGGAAGAATACAAATGAACAATCCAGGTTTCCTCAACCAACTGGGACACAATTATGTGATTGTATTCTGTACAAACACAGCATATGAGGTACACAAAAAGTCCCTTCCTGTCGTGCTGTCCTGAACGTACGAAACAAGAATATCAAGCAGAGGACACAGGAAAGAAACAGATAAGAAAGATTCAACTGCATTCCATGTAAAGTGATGAACAATTCAAAGTGTATTTATTGCAAATGTAAGGCACATTATTATATAGTGTATAAAAAAATGTTGAATGTAAATCACACATTTTGAAATGGTCCAAGATATGTAGCTGAAAACAAGAAGCTACAAGAGAAACCAAAGATATAAGGCTAATTCAGGTCTTAATTGTAGATAATATAAAGCCTCAACAGATAAGATATATGAAGTGTAAAGACAGGGAATATACTCCCAGTCAAACTAAGTGCCTGTTTTGTCAGAGAACATCCCTCACTGGATTAACCTCGAATGATGTCAGCTGTGTTATTGTTAGAGCGCTACCATCACAGCTGGAATCATTGGATATGTAATATATGCTATATCACACAATGAGCCATGCATATTTTTACCTTTTTATTTATTGTTTTGTAAATGAAAATATACATACATAGGATGTATATACATTTCAGTTCCTCTTATTGCCTTATGATTACGTAGAAATCTATATAAAAGCATTTCTTGGACAAAAGGTAATCTATTATGCCCCTTAACTGCATGAAAGACTTCAAACAGAACTATTATGGAATCTTTTTCTAAAAAGTTAGATTAAATATGCTTCTCCACATGACATAAATGTGATAGCTGTCTGTGTGTATAAAATATGATTACTATATATGTGGTTAAACTTTTAATGATTATGTGTTCCTGGAAATGAATGTTTGTTTTTTTAAATGCTCATTTTGGTCCATGAGAGAGTAGTGTTCTCTGCCCTGTGCGGGGCCATACTGGGATGCTTTTAAAGCGTGTCTCAGGAGTGCTTGTCTGGGTCGAAAGGAGAAGCCTCACCTTTTCCTCTGTGCAGCCAGGGTGTTTGAGCTTTTAGCACGCCTCTGTGAATTTGTTCCCGAGACACAAAGCTCCACTTTGATTCTCTGCCAGCTGAAAGGCTATGGCAACATCGTCCCTTATCTCACTTTGTTATATCAGGAAATAGATGAACTTCTCCCAGAGCCTCGGGGTGTTCATGTATTTTTCTCTTCCCGTCAGGAAGTGAAGAGGTCAGAGGAGGAATCTTTTTTCCTGAAAGGGCCAGACTTTGAATCCATCAGGCCTTTTGATTGATGCCAAGATGCCAAACACACTCAGGTTGTGCATTACATTTTCCACACAGCCATTAGTGACCATTACAAAAGCTAAATAATAAATAGAGAAGCTGCTGACACACTAAATAAACACCCACTAAAATTAGACCCATCAGTGCAGAGAATTTTTCCCTCCGTCAGTACCTGACAGTAGCTATTATCACCCCGACCACCATCATTCCCTGTTGTCAGAGCATATGATAGATGGTCTATAGGTTATATCCCTGCTTTTTTGTATTCCTGCAGTGTGTGTGTGTGTGTGTGTGTGTGTGTGTGTGTGTGTGTGTGTGTGTGTGTGTGTGTGTTTGAGTGTTTGAGAGAGAGAGAGTCAGTCAGTGTTAATTCTGAGCGTCATGATGCTTATGGTATCCAAGCTGAAGCAAGGTTGATGTCTAAAATCAAGGTCACTTCTTCATTACTGCGGGGCAGAGCTTCCTGCGAGGGGGTATAGGGGAAATAAATGAGCCCTCTGTGTGGCTGTCACAAGGGCAGGAGAATAGGTAATTTTCCCTCTTCAAATCAGTTTGGGGTCAGCAGAGGAGTGCATCCAGAGGCTCTGACGAATGACAGAGCAACCCCCAAACCCACCCAACACACACACACACACTTAGACACACACCCCACCCCAGCCTTGACCAAAGTCGGCATAAATCAGACTCGGAGCCAGGAGCTTTACTGCACTGAACAATGTGTCTGCATTGCTTAACTCAAGACCCCTCTGAAAACCTGAAGACTGCTGAGGCCGCTCCTTAGCTCATTCCAAGACACCGGGAGGTATATCTGAACCCCACCATCTTACACAACACACTGTAGTGTCTGTGTTAGAGGGCAACACTGGAGCATCATACTTTATAAACAGTGGAAGTAAAAAAAATATGAGCATTTTCACTCTTTCTCTCTCTAAAAATGATGATTGTTTTTCTTTCTGGCTTTCTAAGCAGCTGGAATTTTATTTTTAAATAGCTTGTTTCACTCAGGAAATGTTTTCTATAAAAAGAGGTATTTGTACCCAGTGCCTTTGTTTACAACAAAGGTTTATCCCTTGGCAGTTTTTAAGGTGATTTCTTCCAAATATAGCCATTTTTTACTGCCACACCTCACACTTAAGAGCAGATGAGGTATTTACTGATTTACTCCTCTAAGAGCCGACGGTATCAAGGTGAGCTTTTATCACCTTACCCACCTTGTTTTCATTACTTGAAGCTTGGTTGTCCTCATACCTAAACAAGAGTCCTTCATTTTATCCTTCATTGTAAATAAAAAAAAAGACATGCGAACGGTGTCGGATAAAAAAAAAAAAAAACATTTTAGGGGAGGTCATACAACATGCTTTCAAGGGGGTTGTCTGCAACGCATTAGTTTGTTGTGATATGTCTGCTCCTGTGTAACCTGCAGTTTCTCACGGCTTGATGCCAAGCTATGAGCAGAGCTTAAAAAATGACTTATGACTTAAAAAAATATCTCCTTTACTGTGGTTGACCACTTAGTGTGAAATGTGAAAGGGGTGTCTCATTTAATGTAGGAAAATGCATTTTCACAGACACAGAAAGTAAAGGACATTTTGCCATATATGGCTTGTTTTTGACTGGCAACTGCATCAACAGGCAAAGTGGATTAGAGGATGCCCAAACAGGACAGGAAGAGGTATATAACACAGAGGAAGTAAGAAAAGCTTTGAACTGTTTCTCTATTCTCTCCAACCACAGTCAAAGGTTTTTTTTTTTTTTTTTTTTTTAACTACACATGTATCATGGCTCACTGTACATCACATCCATGAAATAACCAGAACAATAACTGTTATGGTAGAGTAATGAGATGGAATCCAGCGTGAAAAGATACAGTCTATTTTCTGATCACTGAGTTAACCCCTATGTTTGTTGTTCTTGTTCTGCTTTTTGAAAGAACAGTGTGAAAGAAGTGCGAGCAGTAAAAACTTACAGCAGACAGTAAGTGTGACTTCATGTGAGAGTAGTTTGTGTGACGCCAGTTTCCACATTGCTGAATCTCGCTAAGCCCATTGCTGTCTGCCCCCTGAACTGCTGTTTTACACACCCCTGTCAAAGTAGCTTTTTTCTGCCTGACAGCACGCACACAAAGAGAAAACTCAACAGTAAAAAATATTTATTTTCTCATGTAATAACGATGCACTTAAAATTAGAGCACATGCAAGTGTAAAAAACAAACATGTTGTGTAATCTTGTAAAAAATAAATAAATCAGATTTATCAGTTTACGTTACTTTGTGAATTAGTATCTGAAGCAGAAATGTATCTACACAAACAATTTACCACTGCAAGAACAAATTGAGACATCCTGTGAGGGCATTCATTCTGAAACATCACCAACCAATTTAATGAGATCCTACATCCGCAATAATCTGCACCAATGCGTGGCTTGAAGCTTTAAACATCACACAACAAAGAAGAGTAAGAGTCTGGGCCTTCATTCCCTGTTTGTTGCTGTTTGTTTTTCATTCCATTTATATCCCTCCATACAGCTTTCCCCCACTTCCCACAGCCTTAATAGGTGGCTGTGCAGTCAGGGCCAGTGTCTGGATTCAATCCAGCTCATGTCTGATCTGAATTAACAACACTGTGATGTCTCCATTGTCTCTTTGCCAAGGTGACAGGATCCAAAAACTGAGATATGCTTACACCATGCGAGTGTGTGTGTTTGTGCTGACAATGCTACAAGAAAAACAGACATGGTAAACTGGTGTACTCTGTACACTGTGCATGGTTTATGAGTGCAGGATCATGTTACTTATATACAAAGTTTACATTAGTCTCAGGGGAGTCGGGGAGAAGTTGCAGTCGTGTTGTTCTGGAAGGATAAAATGCAGCTCTCTCTCTGTGCTGTACAGTGAGTGCAAATACTGACCCAGGCCATCTACAGAAATAGACATGCTGAGTTTAAATCTCTCTTACACACTAAATCACGTAAGCATGAGATTGAAGTAAGTACCTAATGTGACAAATTGAGTGAGATGGATAAAAATCAGATCAGGGGCACAAAAGTGCATTATGCAATTTTCTGGATTACATTAGCAGCTGATACTGGATCAGTAAAAGAAAACATGTGATCCTCCATGAGATAAAAGCTGGCCTCACTTTCCCTGCAACCATGGCTTTGGAAAGCAACACACAGCTGCCACAGTGTGTTCAACTGGTGGCACTGCAGTGCAGCACATCACTCAACATACAGCAAGTAGCTCCAGTGCCTGCAATACCACTTTAACACCTATACAGTGCCTACTAATGTTGTACAATGAGAAGAATCAGGACAGGATATCCTTCTTATGTACTGCTGCAATGAACACGTTTTTCTCCTTGACTAACAGAGAATGCCAGAGGGACTGCGATAACTCTCATCGGCAAACAAAAATAACCCCCTCATGTCCATTGAGAGCTCGGCCACAGCCTCCAATGCTCAACTTGTTCACATTAAAAACAGATTTTTCTAAGTGGTTTTGTAAACAACATCAATAATATTTGTAATAAAAGTACTGAGGTTGAAAATAAATAAAAGTAATCCTCATCATCCAAATATTTTTGAACAAGTAATTTCCCATGAGTACAATTGGCATAAATCTTTATGGAAAACCTGGTTAGTTTTTTCAAAATATTTGTATAACCTTCTCTGTTCTAAAATGACATTGTTCCTCTATCTGCAGGTAGTCTGCAAAGACAACATTAGCTAAGAAGTTGTCTTTTTTAATCCAGGTGAGAACAGAAGTTATGACCTTAATATAACCTCCATGGTTTGCGTATGTTGCTAATGAAACAAGAGACCATGAACCTTCTGTACCTTCTCAGAGAAAAGGGAATTTATAGAGTGGGGGGGGATCTGTCACATGAAGCAAAACGTCTCACTGGAGGAAAAACAAGCATTTTATTCAATTTACTGGAAGAGACAAATGGACTGTGCCTGTTCAGGACAGCAAGAGCAGTCACATTATTGACATTTCATTTACATTGAGGTCATGACCTCACTCTGTTTTTGTTCAGCACATCTGTACAACATCCACTCTGACCAGATATCAACACAGGGCCAGTTCTGTTCTGGACATAGCAACCAGCTTTAAACAGGGCTGAATACAGCATGTAATCCTTAGTTTTTATTTTTTTTGTTTCATGTACGCAATCCAGGTTAATTGTTTGGTTTCATCTAAAAATTACAAAATTCTGTCCATATTGAGAAGACAAACCCATGTAAAAATGCATCTGTAAAAGGAAAACAATGATGGAAAACAGACACAGTCTGAATACAGAGAGAAATTCAGAAGACTGCGGCTTTTGTTCCTCGTCCAAAACCAGACCAGGCGACAGATTACCGTTGGTTTGCCACATCTCTGGATTATGGATCATCGGTTCAGTGCCACCAGAATTCAGTCTTTAATGATCCAGTGGTTAAAGTATGAAGTTATATCAGTTTATGCTTGGATGGTGCTCTTAGCACTGAAGGCCAAGTAGTAGACCAGGATACCAATGAGGGCGGCCACCACCTCGGTAGACACCCATGGGCCGTTCCATGCACCCTGGAGAGAGATTTAAAAAAGTAAGTTTATATTGGAAGAAGTAAACAGATACTGAACTATTAATTCCAGTTTCACCTTGTTCTACAAATAATGAGTCTGAGAGATCCATGTGATTGCACAAATGGGTCGAAAAAAAACCCACTGAGAAGAAAACCAACAATGCAAGTCATGTCTTCTAGAGGGCAAATATAGTGACTCTTGTTTGAAAATTAAATTAATGAAAATATAAAAATATTTTCTCAATATCTCAAAATAAAGCCTCTCATGGGAAGAAACTAAAATAAAACCTACATACCAGCACCTCTGTCACTCTCAGCTATTGACTTACTGAGCAGCTCTGGGATTCCAAGGAAATATGTTTTTCATGAATAAGTGGATTTTAGCTCCGCATCACAAAGTTATGCTTTCCCAAGAAGACCAGTATCTCTGCCTGTTTAGTGGTATTAGGTTTGATTGAGCTTTTCTTTTAAACGTCAAGAGACACTGGATTTTGTCCCTCGGTGACACAACACAAACAGTAAAATGCAATAAAAAAAATCCTGATGGACTGAGAAAGGGATTTGCATAAAAATAAATGACAATAAAAGCACAAAATGCTTGTTCTAAAGGATTTTGTGAAAATAAAAGTTGGTTCATTAGACATCTTATATTAATGTCTTCGTTAGTTTCTTTTTGGTATAGTTCACGGATTCGATCCAGTAACCGAAGTTTTTGGCCTGTAGGGGGGCAGCAAAAACCCACCTTTTATATTAAACACGGTATTATCATTTTAAGCGAGAATTAAGTTCAGGAGATACAGATCTACATTATCAGTCATTGGGAGTCTTGTTTCTGGTCTTGGAAATGAACAATCATTACAAGTCTGTAATTAAAGTGTGTGTTGTTGATTTTACAAGGCTAACGGCACCATGATTGTGACTGCATTCACTTGGTCCGTTTAAGAGTCTATAACAGACTTACCCGGTGGTCAATGTTGACAGAGAAGAGAGGCTCAATAGCATTCACATCTTCATTGTTTCTCTGGGCCTGAAACAAAGGAGATTCAAACCATATTCAATTTAAAATTATTGGAGTGCAAAGGCAATAAACTATAGAGCATATCTGATATGAGCAGGTTTGGTCTTTACTGTGGATCAAACGCTTACCTTGCGCAGGGAACTGTAGGACTCCTCATCAAAGAATTTGACCTGATATGTTCCAGAGCTGGCCTGTTTGTGAGGAAGACTCCAGGACACCTGAGGGGAAAAGCCACATGTAAAATAAAATTTTGGGTCTGGAATTAAAAGCCTTCATCTCCTCTGAGAAACCTTGTGGTGGGTTTATTAACTGCTAATAATTGAGTACAGAGAGGAGAGGGTAAGTGTCCTGCCGACACCAAACCTCAGCACAACTGACCAGTCACTTTGTAAAGTGAAATCTTGGCCATACTGGAAATTTTGTTACACTGTGCCCCAATGCGAATGTCAGAAATCAAGAGTTGCAGTCTCTACTTAACAATCAGACAGGTCGTGAATAATGACACCATTAATCAAGTTAGGAGTGAGAAGCCCATCAATATACACACACAGACTTTTCTTTCAAGGTAGTGCTGATTAAGAATTTAAAACTGAGATTAACAGATGGACAACACTTCTGGCTTTATCATCAACCTTCTTCAGTCTCTTTAACTTTGGCTATCAAGAAATAACCATAAAACCCCATACAGTGAGATGAAATGTCTATGAACTCCAGACCACCACCATACCTGGTACTTGCCAACATCCTGGCCTCTGGTCACAGGGAACTGTCTTCCATTGACATCAGCGTACAGAGTCACACTCTGGAAAGGACACGTATGAAACGCAGAGTCAATCACTCAATACATATATTATTATTATTATTATTATTATTATTATTATTATTATTAATGTAGTGTTGTGGGTGGACTGCTGTTACCTGTGCACCGTTGGCACATGCCAGGCTGAGTTCAACGATGAAGACAGACTCGGAGGAGATGACGGCGTCAGACGTGGTGTAGGCCGACGGAGTGATCGCCGGGTCTGTGCAGCTCTCTCCTGTCAGGAAGGGAAGAGCTTAGTTAATACAATGTTACACGACAATCTTTCATATAGCGCATTAAAAACGAAAAGCATCACTTATTGTCAAAGTTGCTAACAAGATACGTGGGAGTGATTTGATGTGCTGGTTAGCATTGCAGGCTAATTAACCCCCTTATTCTCTTTTGTTTGCTCCCCACTGACTCACCTGAGCAGGCCACCACCAGCAGAGCGAGGAAAGCAGCTATCCGGATCATTGTGAGATATGAAATGTGGTCAGAGGCGAGGAGGGGGGGTGTTTAATGTTGTTCCTGAGAGCCAGTTGTTGAAATGCACTGCTTCTTTCACACTCACTGAATGGAAGAAGTACACCTCAGCTCACTGCTGAAACAGCTTTGCGCCTGCGCTTGAATGACGTGGACTCTTGCGCCGCAAAGCATTCTGGGGGCCAACTAATGTAGACACGTCATCTCAAGCAGAAGCACAAACCAGCCACTAGTGTTATTGAAGTTAATGCATTTATTCCATATTTCACTGATTTGATAAGTTGTACCAGCCCAGAATTGAATTTACAAAATGTAATCAGACAACACAATCATCAAAGAAACCTTTTTTTCAATTTGTCATGTAAATTATTTATTTACTATTTTTACTATATTAAGCCTATTTGTTATTTTAAGTAGCTAAAGTAGGATGTAGTAAGTAAGTAGCCTACCACATCCTTCTTTAAGTAAAAACAGTTTAAAGTTTAAAAAAAAACATTTAATAAAATTAACATTTTGGAAGTGAAAGGAACTTCTGTTGACATGAGCAGGAACAGAGATGATAATAGAAAATGTTCATGTGCTCTGAAAGTAACAGAAACTGATGACTGAGGTTCCTCTCAGACAGTCCTTACTACAGGCGGCATAAGCCTTTAAGACTTGTCCCGCACAAGAGGCCTCCAGCTGTCACGGGGCCTCTAAACGTCTAGCATACATACAGGGAAAAAAGGAAGATGAAAAAAAAAAAAAATGGAGACTTACGATGTGAACTTACTTTTTGTACTCATGCATGCTTACGCATCTCATATCCACACATATCTAATACATGTACTCCCTTTCTTTTGTGTTTCACTCACACACACTTTCCTTTGAGACTAACAGGAAGGTAAGAGAGGTGTGTAATAACCCCCTTCTTCTCTGCTCAGAGTATAAATGTCACCATACCAGAAGTAAAACAGGTGCTTTTTTTTTTGTTCTATCTTAGCTTACAGGAGGAATCAGTTCCCACCCTGCTTCTGGAAAAACAGCAAGGCTTAACTAATATTTGGGAAGTTATGTTAGAGGCGGAATCTCTTAACTTCCAAACCTTAACCATAAACAAGAATGGCTTTTCTCATTCACAGGAAATTATTATAGGAAACCTACAATGTAGGAACACCACCATAGTGGAATCCTATAGGCACACACATATTATATACACACGCTCATAAGTGTATACCATTCACTAAATGAAAAGGAGATGAATTAAGAAAAAAACCTCTGTCTTTCTGACCTTATGTCTCTGTAAAACAATAAAGTAACGTCTGGTTCCAGTAAAAGACAGACGCTCTTCCCCCCCGGTAAGTATATTACCCTCTCAACATTTCTCCCTTGGCAACTGATGTTGTTAAAGTGCCTGTAAGGTTATGCAGAGGGGCAGGACCTGAGCTACATCACTGGTTAAAATCATTTAAAAAAGAAAAAAAAACAATTTAAAAAAAAGGAGGGTAGGTAGGGTAGGTGGGTAGCTCCCAAAAAGATAAACTTATTCAAAAATAAAGAAAATGACTGCAAGTAGAGTCCAAGCAGATAGCAAGCAATTGGATGTTTGAGTCATATCTCACAACAGACAAACTGTAGTTTTTAAATAAAATACTTTGTGCTGCGTTGTATATACTGATACTCTGTTTTGGAAGGCCATATCAATATGAAACGCTCTCAAACATTTCATTGTGGGTATGGCCTTCAGCACCAACTTCTAAGTTTGACTAGAGAATTAGTTGTTGGAGATAGCAGTCCACTTTTGAAGCAATAATGCTGCTAGAAGTCATAGGAATGGTGGTCAGAATACACAAAATATTTATTTGTCATGGGGTAAACATATCAAGTGTGAACCAATTTACAAACAATAAATATATACATTGTTTTTTACAGCTACACCTTTCACTGTTTTACTAAACTGTGACTCCATCTTACTTAAAAAACAAACAAACAAGACATTAGATGAAAAACATCTGTGGTACTGACAACAACATGTGCTACTGAATTTTTTTTTTGTATTGAACAGGAAACAGTTGAATAGTAACACTTTTGCAGATGTAGGAAAAGTAAAAGTATCTGGAAAAACATATTTTTGTACACAAAAAGACTTCTGCATTTCAAGTTAGCCAGAGTTTAAACATTGTATTGCAGGTCTGCAGTCACAGCAGGGCTCTGATGTACAAAATAACGAATGAGGGGCTTCAGAGTATTGAGATACTCTGCGGAAAGCAGCCCAAACAAATCACAGGGAATCTCAGAATATTGAGTGGCGGTCAGTGATCTCAGGTTTTTAGAAATGTATGTGCTGAAAGATGCCGTCACCTCAGTTTTCATTGTAACATCCCTTTCTCTAGTGCCCTCAGACCAGTGGATCTGCTGCTTTGAAGAGACCTGCTCCTTTCCCCCTGCGTCCGTCCTGCCGCCCCTTCCTTTGAGGAGCTTGGGCAGAGGGAGAGGAGGTGGTGGAGGAGGGATCCGGCACTACTTGCAGAGTGAGAAGCTCCTTGAAGACTGAGTCCATCTGGCGATGAACCTCCTGTGAGATGAAATAAACAATGGGGATAAGAGTGGACACTGAAGAAACTTCCTTTGTTCTCTTTACTTCCTTTTTACAGCTTGTGATTATGTCAAAAGTAACTCTTTATTTGTCCAGCTATCTAAAAGACACTCTAAACTATAGTAGCACTTTAGTTACTGAAGTTAATCATTAACATATTCGACACTGATAAACCAGCAAAAAAATCGACTTCTTTGTTGCCAGGCTGCAAACAACCTGGAGAAAATCTTTTTTTTTTAGGGTTCTACAAAACATTTACAGTTCCAGTAACCCTTAAAGTCTTAACCCTTTGTGGCTCAATAAAAAAATCATATTAAAGCCATTAGTTAGGACTTGCAGACCCTTTACACTGGTGCCCTGACACATTATGAAACAAGTCTTAACAAATGAGAAACAGACAGACCTTGTCTACTTTAATAAGATGGTCCTCAGAAGCTGAGAGTTCCTGGCATCTGGATGTTAGAAAGAGATAAAACATTATTTTTCAGATAAGCCAACAAGTCAGCTTTAAAGCAGCAACACTTTCTCAGTTTTACTCACTCTCTTCGCACATATCCTGGAGAAGGGTAACGTCTTTGTTTCCCAATGGAAATCGGGAGCATTAACTTCCCACCTGGAGCGATGCTTCCCCCTGTTGGTCCAGCTTTCAACCTAGTTTGGTCAATTGAGCCACTACTGTTCGCTCTGGGACGCTCTGCTTTTCTCTGAGCAGGGGAAGCAGATGAGCTGGTACTCTTGTCCGCAGAAAGCCCCATTTCAGACTCTGTAGCACATTATATTGCCAATTATCAACTACACTCCGAGGCAAAATCAAAGAGGCATTGGGGGGAGAAAAGCCCATAAACTTACCGTCTTTGTTCTTGGTGTACTCTGCTTCTGCATCTCCTTCCTCAATGACAGGCTCACTGAAGAAAAAACACCATCAGATAACCATTACACTATACATTAAACCATTGCTCTGTGTAGTGTACAGAATACTCTTCTCTCACCAGTCATCCCGATCCAGCGTCATGCATTTCTCATACACCGGTCCTGGTACTTCATCATGGCTGGGGAAAATGCTCTCATGCTGGACGATGATGTCCTTCACCAGCGTGTTTATCTGAGGCTGCAGGGTGACGACATCATCATCGTTTTCCCCTCTTATCAGGCTGGGGCCGAAACACACTGCCAGGTTGTAAGGCTGCATCATGTTCTCGTCACTGTACTGGGAGATGCTGAAGGCAGAGGAGGAAAAAAAGCAAATGTTTCTTTTATAATTCATTTCACCTAAAAGTTAGTGTATTACTACATTAACTCTCAACCTATTTTAATTTTGGTTGTTTATTATTTTGTTTGTTTTTCCCCCTCATTTTTTTTTGCCATGTCTGTGTCATCACATTTTTGTGCATTGAACTTATTTGCCAGTCCTTCATTGCGAGTTATTTTGTGTCTCCACTTCCTTAAAATAAATATCGACTTGCAAGATATTTCATTTTGCTGAATCACTGTTGCAGAAATGTGTAGTTCTTGTACCAAAATGTTTAAAAAAAGTCACCTTCCTCCTTCTGTGTCTCAAGGGTAACATTAGAAGCTCGCCTTCATCAATAACTACCCTACCCTTCCCACTAACCCCCTAACTGTAACCCAGACATTTAGCTCCGATAGAAAAAAAAAGTGAGCTATACTTCTGTCTGATCCAATTAGACATCAGCTGTCTGGTCAAATAAAAACCATCCTTTAACTGCCAAGAATGCAAATTTTCATATGGTGTAAATGTTTGATAAAGGGGGATTCTTTTTGTAGATACATTTCCTAAAAAAGGTGGTGACTTTAATAAGTAAAAAGTACTTACTGATGAAGAAATGCAAAGAGGTATCTCATTACAATGATGACAGGCTCCGGGTAGGAGGAGATGACCATTTTGAGCTGTGCGGCTCTCTCCGCCTCGTTCTTTATTTCTGACAAAAGTAATGAAAGCAAGAGATAAGCCATGGCTGTACGCTCTTAGCCACACTCGTTTGACATGTCAGCACCTTCAAACTATCTTACGAGTGTGCTCCAGGAGCTGGCTGGTGCTGTCGATGGGGAAGAGGGGATTCTCCAGACATCTGAAGTAGAGCTTCAGCACTCCAGCAACAGAGTCCAGGTCATATCTCTGCTCAGCAAGGGGGTCCTCTCCTGCAGGAGAAGCCACAGCATACTGCCTTACATTACTAAAGCTCCACTATGAGGGGGATGAATAAAAAAAAAAAAAAAAAAAAAAAAAATCTGGCCTACCTCGCTCAAATACATCCTTCAGGTTATTGACCTCCATCTGAGGGCCTGGAACTCTGAAGATGCCCTCATGATGGAGACCTGATTGACAGACAACATATTCCACAAGCTAAAAAATTCTATATTCAAAGTTAAAATACAGTAAATTAAAAGCCACTTTGTGTCAAATTTGTATGCCGTTAAAACATCCTTGTAATTATTCCTAAAGTCTTTAAAATATGGGACCATATAAAAGAAAAGGTAACGCAGTACACAAGATCTGCAAATGTGCACCTTCTGTTTTGCTGTCTTGAATACTCACCATTAAGGTTGATGTAGCGAATGCAGCTTTCTACAACTATTGGAATCTGTTGTCCTGATGCCTGAGGTAAACATATTAAGTTGTAAATTTCACAAAATGCAAGTTTGACACATAACTACTTAAAGATGTTCTGGAAATTCTACTTCATGAAGAGAGATGAATGTTGAAAGAGGAAGAGGTAAGATGTTGTAGACATGATGGTAGCTCACATTTATGAAGGAAAGCATGTCTCCATGGAAAAGTTTGTGATTGTGCATCAAACTGGCACTGGAGTAATTCTTCCGGACACGCACAGACTGTCCATTGAGCCTGTGGATTCAGATATCACAATGTGAAGACAGTCAATTCCATTTGGTAAATCTTGAAACAGATTTCACGACTGAATCGAGAACCAGAGAATTCATTTAAAACTCTTACAACATTTTTATCTTTACCTTGGCTGTTGTGCATTTGATGCTTCAGCTATGAAGGGAAAAAAAAAAAAAAAGAGGAAAAAGAATCAGCTCCGCCAAACAATTTGGAGAATTGCACCAAGTGTTTTCAAATGACACTGTTGGTCAGCGGTTTGTGTCTTTTGAGTTGTTCTGTGAGAAAAAGAGAAGTGATACCTTTCTCAACAGCCACTTTGAGCAGATCATGTTTGGCTTGCAGTTTAGATTCCAAAGAGCTGCTTACAAGGTACTCTTTAACTCTCTGTGAAAAAAATATAAAACCACATGTGCTGTTATGGAAGGCTTTGTAAATATGACTGTTACTGGGGTTCATGACCCTTTGAAACACAGACTCACAGTGATGTAGATGTTCTCTATTTCCTGCAGGTTTGCCCTGCGGCGGGCCACGCTGGGTTTGACTGTCAGGTTCTCTGTGCTGCCCTCTTGAGATGAACCGCTGACGGGATCTAGATCATCATCACTGATGTTCTCTAGCAGGGAAGACTGGGCTGTTGACTTGTTCTTATTAGCCTGTATGACAGAGGCAGAGATAAAAACTCAAATGAATGCTTAGGCAATACTATATTTAAGTATTATAATAATTCAAACTATAATTCAGATGAGGAAGTTGATGAATTAAGTCGATTTGTAAGTGCCTGTTGGAAAGGCCAGAATTACAACTACTGTGTATCTACTATCTACTAGTATCTGTGTGTGATGGTGTGTGCGTGTGTGTGTGTGTGTGTGTGTGTGTGTGTGGGGGGGGGGGGGGGTCTGTTGGTTTGCTGACCAACAGACTTTGAAATGTTGTCTTAATGACTGGTAAATTTGGCACATTCCTGCCATTTAGATTTCTGAATGCACACTGGCCAAGAATATCACAAGATAACATGTTTGCAGGCTTGCTGTTACATCTTGACTCACGCTTTCTCCTGACTCAGTACACTACAGATAACAAACCAGGAAGATTATTTCATTCAGTGCTGACAATGACCTGAGACGTGGATTCAAGTCTGCTTAAATAACTATGGTCTGTTACGGTAAACAAACCCAAAGGTAATAGTATTGTGGGTAAATGGTTGTGTGATGTACTCAACCTCCTCCGCTTCCTGGGTGACTGCTTTCAGTCTAGCTTGTATCTGTTTGAATCGGGTCTCCAGCTCACATCTCATCTCACACTCTGCACTGACATCAGAAACCTAAGGGACAAAAAAAAAATCAAAATCAAAGCCCAACACCTGAATAATCTATTGAAAACAAACATGTGTCAAGAAGAAACTGACCTGGTCTCCATCATGGGGCTGATAAGGGAAGCGAAGCGGCATACAGAAGGTGTTATAGTGGTCCTGTAGGAGGGTGTCTCTGTCCTGGCTCTGGTCCAAACCGGACACTTGGCCTTGGAGCTGCTGCAGGCCTGTGCCGAGGTTCTGCTGGGCCCGCCAGCGACTGGACAGGTAGGCCTGCATCACCCGGCTCAAAGAGAGGTGGTACCCTGCATCTGCACACTAAAGACGACAATATAAATCAATCGATCAAACTTCATTTGTATAGCTCTTTTCATACAACAATGTATCACAAAGTGCTTTAACATCAACGTAAAACAAACAGCAACAACATGACTCCCTCACCCACCATTACCCCACAATCCAAAAACTAAGGTAAAAATAACTAGATAAAAACAGGTACTGAGACTGAGGAAATGCTATCATTAATCCTTAATGAGGAAACACAGGAGGTCAAAAATGTAATGAAACTAGAAATTAGATGATTTGGATTTCTTCAGAGCATGATGACTTCTGTAAACATATCTTATAAGTGCTATGTCATGTTTCAATGTTTAAAAGTATTTTATTTGACCCAGTTCAAAATATTCACTCACATCTATGAGAGTAGAGATGTCCTGGAGGTAGTACTTGTTCATGGAGGCATTGGCTGCAGCCAAGTTTAGGAGGTACTCATTCCGGGCCTTGCTGCACTTCAGGTAGATTTCTTTGACTTTTCCTTGTCTCTATTGCACAGAAACTACCATAAATTGAGGTCGCAATAGAAAATATAGACATCAACATGATGGCACATAAAAAGGGCATTTTCTTTACCTTTTCTATCAACCTCTCCAGTTTCTTGGAAGCACTCTGCTTCTGCTTTTCTTCCTGTTTCTCTGCCTCCTTCAGCTTCCCGTCTGCAAGCACGTACTCTGAATGGTACTGGTAGTATGTCCGCCATGCCTTCACACAGAAACATAACGGCATGATTTCCATTGTGTGATTCGAAAATGGAAATGTTTTTTGGTTGGTTTCTCACTTACGGTCTGCAGCTCTGTGGTAACCTTGAGCAGTCCGTCTTGTAGCTGAGTGCAGACATCTTTACTCTGGAAACAGGGCGCAGAGACAGGATACCACAAAGTGAGATGGCACAACACCAAAAGATACACAGTGAGCCACAACATGTCATATCTTGAGTTTGTCAAGAGTTGAACAGAAATTCATGTGAGAAAACCAGCAGAGTAACATTCAAGAATAGACTCATCCTAAATGCATAATGATAATGTCTTTGGTGGGTGCCACTGAACTTATCAATACCTTTTTTGCAAGACGTTGTGTGTACTCCAGGCAGTGTGTGAGGGGCTGAATAAGAAAGTTGCTGCAGCTTTCACTCAGCCGATTGTGGTCCTTACTCTCTTGACGAGTCTGGGAAAGCAGAGCCAACCAAACCTGAGCCACTGAGTGACTGCTGGGCTCCTTCCTGAGCAAATGTAAAGAAGGAGCAAAACATTTACAGATACAGCCAGAAATGCTTCACACCAGCGTCTTCTTTTGAAGAACATGTTAGTAAGTGTGTTATCTATTCTGGGTGGGATTCTCTACCTCTTGATCCTTGAAGTGAATCTTTCAGAGAGTTTTTCCAGGGAGCGCGCATACTCGCTTTCTATCTCACTCCGTCGTCGCAGGTAGTCTGTCAGGTCCTGAAGCTGCTGGCTCTTCTGCTCAAGTTGTAGGTCTAACACCTTCAGCTGGTCCACAAGCTGGCAACGCACCTCTGAAAGAGAGAGAAAAAACAAAAAAAACGGGGTGAAAAATAACAGACAGAGGAAAGCGAATGCAAATGCAGGAGAATGAGTCATTGTGAAAGTCTTTTAGTGGTTGACCAACCGACTTCACAAGTTTAACTTCCACAAGAACACACATTGATCCGAGTGAAAATGGGGTTAATAAAAAGGGAGAGTTTGAAAGAAAGGTGCAGATAAAACTAAGTATCTAACCTTTGATTTGTGTGTCATAGTCCACAACTCCGACCCGCTCCTTCCGGAGTTTCACGTGGGAAGTCATAGTTGCTCCACCTGGGTGAAATTCTGGGGAAAAAAACAAGTTTATATTAAGTATATTATTATAGCTTATTCAAAGCAGCAGATATATTGAGTTTACCTCTCTGGCAGAATCACAGCATTGCTTATATTCATGCAAGTTATATGATCTCATTTGCTGTGCGAAGTCCGGTCATAATAAAGGTCTCTGAACCACTACTGCAGCAGAGCAAGGCTCTGTACACACTTTCACACTCTTAGTGTTGCAACACACACCCCAAGGGCCGTGGTAACATCCTCCTGGCACAGAAAGAGCAACAAAACAAAAACATGTTCTTCTTACTGTAACACATCTCTTCAAACTGGTCCCCCCTCTGCTGATCGGCAGACAACTTAGAAAACCAGTTGGCATGTGCTGCCTGCTGCACCAGCCATGCTGCAGAGTTGCACGAGGCCCAAAAATAGCTCCAGCAACATCTCAGCTTCACTAAAAATAGGGTGAACTACAATCCATACAACTCTGCAGGGATGTCTGTGGCAGGGACTACAGGTGGTTTTACTCATGAACCTTAAGTTCACTGATGAACTTATAGTTTAGTCGGTCTTTTTTATTTACAAAATATTTATCAGCAATCTCCTTTAAGTTGAAGCTTTTCTTCTTTGTACAGAAACAAAAAAGCCAAAGCAAATAGTGTTTCTTCTTTGTTTTCTTGCCTTGCTGTCATATTGTGACAGAAAATCATGCCTCGACGTAATATTTTTAACCTCTTCTTTGCAGAATATAGAAGAATTGTTGCACTGGAGACAAAAAATGGTGCCTCTTAAAGCACGACAGGTTGTCTTTGGCTTTGACAAACTGACAATTGATCTCTTCACTAATTCTGTGACATTTCACTTATTTGGTCATCGTTCAGAGCACATAAAAAGGGGAACAGCAGTTTATTTGCTGGATCATAGCCCTTTGTACACAACCAACACACACACACACACACACTTTCTTCCCCCCTTAACTTCCCCCTTTTCAGAAGCTAAACATCACTCATCAGCATTTTGTTCTTCTGAGACATTAACCAAGAGACCTGCTAAAATGAGCCTGCTACAGCAAACCAAAAACTCCCTGAAAGAAGGGAGAGTGTCTCATTTTTCCAGCCTGTCTCAACCTTTTCCGTGAGCCCTTTCATTCTTGCTCCATGTCATCAGCCATGAATCACCAGCTCCTGTCCTCAGTGTCACAGCATGTCATTAAAGCTAATCATAACCTTAAAGTAACTGCTCTTTTTCAGCTGCTTGCTGTTGTAGTAAGTCAGAAGGTTTCACTTTGGGTTTACACAAGTACAAACACATAGATGCTGCCTAAGTTATGAAACGGTTGTGACCTGAGGGCTTCTTCTGGAACCAACAGAAACATAACTGAACTAGTCAACACAATGATCTTTCCAACAGAACTGGAAAACAGGCCAGTTTTGAAGGGAAAGTTGTTGAATAAAAGTCAGTTAAAGTTTAAAAAGAGTCCTACCTGATGAGGAGTGTTGACTAGTCTCGTCTCCTGAGTGAAGCAACTAAATAATGCCAGTTAATAGCACAGTAAGCTCTCAACTGTTTCACCTCCCCCTCACGTTGGACACAGATGGATGTGGGTGGAGAGGAACTCATCTCTCTAACTCTCTTTTTCTTTCTCTCTCTCTCGCTCTCTCTCTCGCTCTCTCTCTCTCTCTCTCTCTCACACACACACAAACACCTCTCTCTCTTTCTCACAGTCATCTCACTCACATTCATTTTGAGCCATCAGTGCAACAATTGTGGAATGGAAGATGTGTAAAAAAAAAAAAAACCCTTTCGATTCTCTCTCTCATGCTGCCTGTTGATGTCCTCAGAAGTGTCTCAGTCCAATCAGACAGCAGCTGTTTCCACTGATTGGTCCCTCTGCTCAGGTTATTTACTGCCGCTGAGTGAAATCAGCTGCTTTGGCCAGGCGTTCAGTCAAAAGAAACAAAAAACACATGAATACCTCGTTAGTGTAAGACTGCAAGCCACTGTAATCCAAAATTGATCACAAAAAAAAAAGTGTAGTAACCATTAACACCTTGTGAAATAAAACTATTCACCAAAAGCTAAAATAGGTTTCTGATCTTAGAAAAAGGCCCTGAATCATTCAGTCTTTATACACCGGTGGTAAAATGTTGCTTCTGTTGCAACATAACTCATGCATCAGTCTGAACAGTGTGGACGGCTTTGTCTGAACAGCATCATTGTCTTCTGCTTTTCTCACCTCAAACTATTGTGTTAAATGGCAGCGAAGTGTGCCGTTTTTGTTTTTTTTCCAAACTTTATATAAGCAGGCATACTTTTTAGGTCGGTTTGCCGTTATCTGTCATGCACTTACTTCTCACTCCTGCTTCCTTTTTCTAAAACAAAGCTGATCACTAAATCAACAACAAACAATATCCAGATAATCATGTGATACAATCATGGACTCATATTTTTTATTATCCATGAAAGGATTGTATGAAAATGATATAAGGCATAATCAAGCTGTCTAACTATAAGATCTGTAGAGCAGATTAAATTAGAATATGTTCTGTTGCTGTTCCTATTTTTGAAGTCATCATTAGAGGTCATTACATTTGAGAATCTTTCAATCCTGTTCCGATATCAATCACCTTTTTCTATAGTGCGCACTTCATATGACTGTATTCAACATCTTTATGAATGTGATTACTCAATAGTAACTTCTCCACTGGCTATTTATGTGGTATTATATTTCAAAAATGATTTGTAATCAACAATTAAGTGCACCAATGACCTCTACGGGGCAATTTCAATCAATTGCCCACACAAAAAATGCTATCAGGAAATAATAAACCACTTGTTAAAGTAAAAACAAATATTAATACACAAAGTTTAACTTTATCATTGAATAAAAATCCAATCACAAAATAATTACTTGAAAGATTTATTTGCGTTAATTGTGTTAAATTGTGAGGAGACCAGATTGAGACAACATGAAAACTGTTGTTTTCAATTCTGAAAATCTCACTGAATATTTTAGGCCACAACAGCAATCCAATAAAAACATTTAGACTCGTTATGCATTTCAGTTTCTTTGATGATATCCAGATCATGTCCTCATCCAAGCACTTTGGATCCACGCTGCAGTGAAAAACAGACTGAAGACAAAATAATAATGGAAGTGGGTGCTGTGTTGTACAGGTAGTAAGGTTTGGAAAGGCAGATATTTTGTCAAATACAGATAAAAAGTGGAAATGAGGGATGAAATTAAAAATGTCTACGACTGCCGGGTCATTGTGAATCAGATGAAGAATCTTTAACGTCTGTGCTTTCTGTCGCCTCGCTGACTTCGCTCAGCTCTTTGCTCTCTCCTCCGCTGTCTCTCTCGCTCTCTCTCTCCTGGTCACCAGATCCTGACGGGCTCTGGTTGGATGGGGCCTCCTGACCCGAAACACGAATCCCGGGCTTCCTAAGCTGTGGGACATGCAGACAGAAAAAGGAAACCTTCATCATTAAAACCTGCCATTTAAGAGCCAACATCTGATGCTTTGATTTATAAATCTATTGATATATTTCACCTCATCAGCCATGTGCGCAAGGTCTCTCTTCATAGCGTAGGCATCCTCCCCGTCTGCATAGTATTTAGGCTCTACCTCACTAATCCTGAGAAGTAAAAACAATGTAACACATCAGATACGATCAAAACAACTCATTAACGTGTATCAGCTGTGCAGATACAATAGACTGTCAATATTAATGGATGAAGCTTGAGTGACGTCACCCATATGTTACGCAGGGGGCTCCTGAGGCTCATCGGCAGCTACGAGCCGCCATGCTGGAAATCCTTTCAACCTAACGACAGGCTAAGAGCAAGAGCTGAGGTGGACACAACGCTACAACGTGCCCACCTATCAATCAGGTCAGCTACACGCCTAACTATGGATAACACATATAGTTCATAAAATCATAATCGATGGATTTTTTTTTTTTTTTTCCAGTGTGTCCATGATGACAATTACTCATCAGATCGTTATTAATCCCTATTTCATTTTTTGTACCAGACAGTAAAGAGGGAAATTCTGCTGTAATAACAGGCTTTTTCGAATGAGGTGTCTATACGACTACCAGGGCTCCTGAAGCAAGCCTCAAGCGGACTGCAGGATTTTGCACTTGCGTATTGGCTTTAAGTTTCAACACTGGAGGTTGCTGGTTAGCTGATACAGATAATTATGGAGGCCAATACCGTATGTTGAATAAGAAACTGACAACAATTACATCTAAAATATTAAAACCCTTAAAACTGACTTGCAAATGAACAAAACAATTTTCTCTGAAGGTCTCTAACTGCAACACAATATCTAAGTGACATCAAAGGTATATATTTATTTATTTTGTATGTCTGTGTGTGTGTGTGTATATATATATATATATATATATATATATATATATATATATATGGGTGCTCTTTGAGTCTGATGATACATAGAAGAAGAAACACAGATAGAAATAGAGATCTTGCATGCTGAGTATGCATCTACTTCCAAAAATGTCTGTGGTTTTAGTCTTTTTCAAACTCTGTAAGATATCTTTGGCATTCTGTGGTACAATTTCTTGTAAGTTATTTGTCAGCATAGTTACCAAACATACATCAAATACTCAACATTTTTAAATCAGCTCATAAATGGACATCTCAACCCAGTCTGTCTTTCTGACAATCAGAATGGTTATGACCATGCCATGCTTATTATGGAAATATATCCCAGGAGATCATTTATTACCATAACAACTGTATTCAACAAATGACAGCATGGAAATGAGACTTACTGGAATTTGAGTGTGTTTGAGTACAGGTGAAGGGCTGCTCGGTTGCTGCAGTGGGGAGGAAAAGATTGGTTAGTCGTCTGAAAAGTTCAAAGTGAGCCAACAGTTCACAGTGTCAACAGTTAACAGTACCTTTTACGAACATGAAGCGAGACATATTTAGCATTAAAGTTTTCTATCATGGCCCGACTGGCCTGGTCCATCAGCTTCTGAGCAAGGCCAAGACGTCTGTGGGAGCGCTTCACAGCCTGCAGGACATAGAGAGGGTTTTTTTGTTGTTGCCTTGGAGACACAAGCCAAGTATCTCAGAAATTCAAAAAGTAAGAAAACATTTAAGTGGGGTCTCTCTTTTTTTTTTTTTATAGACTCACCAGAGATGTGATGTGTCCATGAGGAACATCATCTGGGTCCTCCTCCCTAAAAAGAAAAAGAAAAAGAGTTAACAATTACCTTTAACACATTATACATCTTCTATTCACGTCAGTAACCAAAACAAACAAAAAAAAAAGTAACTCACATCTTTGCGAGTACATATCCCACAATCTTTCCATTTTCGTCCTCTGCGATGTATGACAACTGAAACAATGAAAAAAATGACTAAACACTGAACCAACAAACTAGCAGGATTTAAAGGTTTAGCTGATGGGGCAGTGATAGCACCACAAAAAAAAATAAGGATAAAGGTGAACCAGTACTTTCAATTACCTGAGGCCAGGACAACCCGTGATAGAAATAATACTTCATCTGGTAGTTCTCTGGGAGACACAGCAGGTTACAGTGCTGCATGTTCATCAGGTCTTCCGGCTGAAGGAAAGAAAACTGAATGTCAGAAAAGTGTATTTCGTGATGCTAATGTTTTAGCCAGCGAGGTTTGGTCAGCTATCGTGCAGGAACTAGCTTAGCCACCGGTTATTAGAAGCAGCATGGCTGTCGACTTCAGCGTACTTACCCTCGCGTTTCTTATGTTCATTTTGTAAGCTGTCTGGTTATTCGGGCTATAAAGAAACAGATATCAAATATAATATAGAAATCAATCAATTCATAATAATAACTCTCTCTTTTTTTTTTGGTTAGCGACTCAGTCTAGCTAGCAAGCTAAGCCGACTTGCTAAACAGGTGAGGGAGGGGAGAAAAGAGCGTGCCTCATTAGGAGGGGAAGTTCCGGTGAAAGAGGAAGTTGGATTTCAAAATAAAATAATTGTCGATGAGTCTGTGATTATATTATATTTACAGTCTGTGGTCAAAACCACGTCGAAACCATAGACTGTAAAAATAAAAACTAGTAATAATAATATTATTACTAATAATATAAACTAATATTAATAATAATAATAATAATAATAATAATAATAATAATAAACTAATATTACTAGTAAAAATATTAACTAGTCGAAACTAGTTAATGACAACTTTTATTTTTGAAGAATGGATTTAAGACGTGGGGAACTTGGATGTTGTGTTTGGGATTTCGGATTTCATACATCTAGAATCAAGCGGCTGTTCCAGCAAGACATTGGACCTTGTTTACACGATGTATTGCATTTTGCATTAATAATGACTCCAATGAACATTTTTGTACTGATCATAGACTATATATTTTTTCTCACTTGCCTGATGCTTATAGAAATTAGCACCAACACATAGGCCTAATTTACCTTTGAATAGACCCAATGTGACCTTATTCTCCCTCGGTGATTGGCAGCAATATAATATATAGGCTATGTACTTTTTTTGTATTATTTTTTGACCATTTTCCTTGTACCTATGTCTTTTTGTTAACTGGTATGTCTGATTGTCTGTACATTTTTTTTAAAGTAAATATATAGCCTAGGCTATGTTTTCCTGGTGCTACAGCAGATGACGTCACTCAAGTGGGCGCTCCATTCATATGGCCCGGGACCAATCCCGTGCAGCCTATCTACTTTTTATTTACAGGATTTTTTTGATTCATTGAAAGATGGTTGACTTTGAGGACACTGGTTACCATTTGTTTAACTCTTAACCTGCCTGTAGTGTTCTCACAAGATTTATTTTTTCTCACAAGATTTATTTATTTTTCACTCAAACTGACACCTATTTAAAACAGAATTACATTGTAAAGCAAATTCAGGACAAGCATTATTAATGTTTAATATTGAACTTTTTTTATTGAATGCACTTAATATTCAAAATGTAGTCATCAGTGGCAGAATGAAGGCAGCATGTCATCTTCTTCCAGGAACCACAGAAAAAGGCTTTCACCTTTTTCTTTATTGTCTTCTTCTTTTTTTCCTGGACAGCACAGTCCTGTTTTTCAGATGTGTCCACCTCCTCTTGCTGCAGAACTTCCAGCTCATCAACAATGTAGACAACAACATGACTTGTTAGGTCGACCAGGGATGTTTCCATAGAAAGATCAGTTTTTTATATTAGCCATGTCTTCATCAACAGACCCAATTGGTGAAGCCTCCCTCTCCGCAGGGTTTTCCTTTTCAAACTCTTCTGTGGCAGTGACTTGTAGAGAAGCCTCCCTCTAATCCAATAGTGGATTATTCAAATACTTTGAGGTCCCTGACCCAGGGATTCATCTTTCTCATGGACAATCAAGTCCTTCTGCTGCATTTCCATAACTTTATCGTCAAAAACCATGGTCTATATGGTATCCTCAGTCACATTACAGTCTGCTTCTCTTGGTCAATATGCTGAATGGCAGAGTCCTGAACCAGGTGCTCATTTTCCTCAGAGTCCTCCTGTTTCGGCAACTCACATGATGGTGTCTGGATCGACCAGTGAGTGTCTGTGTCCCTTCTCACATCTGGCTTTGTGGTCATCTCTTCATTCAAAGAGACTTGTGGAAAACCCTCCCTCCACAAGTTCCTTCTCCAGTGATATTTCCTCACTCATCCAGGATTTTCGTCTGTGTCAGCAGCCAGGTCTTCCATGTGTCTGACACTTTAACAATCAGGGACTTGATCCTGTTGTTTCACATGCATAAACTGCCTCAGCAACATTTTCTGAAACAGAGATTGAGCACAGTGTTTGAACCAGCTCATACAGACCAAATATTAAACAGTATGGCATGAATAAAAGCATTGCATCTTGATTTTTTACATTAATTTATTTCTGCTTGGTATGTATGGGTGGGATATGTATGTATATATGTGTTGTGTGTGTGTTTGTATGTATGCTGGCTGCTGGAACTCCTAAATTTCCCTGCTGGGATGAATAAAGTATATCTTATCTTATCTTATCTTATCTTATGTTGCTCTTCATCGGAGAAGAGGGACGGTTTAAATTATTGGTGTTTCTCAAATGTGAAGTGGGTGTCCATTTTTAAGAAACAAGTCGAGTTTAAACCAACAGGAAATACATGTAATACAAGGACAGGTTTTTGTTTTTTTCCCTCCCTGAGATTACACAGCCTAGAATACTTTGTGGCGATAGGGGGAGCCAGACTCTTGACTGGGGTTCTGACTTCTTCAGGGTGTGCATGATGTATGTTATTATTGTGTGGTCCATGTTATTATGGTCATGGGTTGTATAAATAAATGAAATGAATGAATAACATTGAATACATTATGGGCTTAGGTATCCGATTCAAAAGCTTTAGGTTTAAAACATTGCATTTTATAACTTACAGTTCATAGCTTATGAGTTCCCCAGTTACAAGTCTTGAAGTCTAGCAGAAAGTGAACAGTCAATACTATTTAATACCCCCAGAATCAAAGCAGTCTTGAATCGAACTATAGATTGGTTAGAGTGCATGTCCATGAAAGGTCTTCCTTTCTGTCTCTTTTATTCTGAGTTTGCCTGCATGGTTAAGATTTAAATATATCCAAACTGGCCTCATCAATCATTATTCCCATGTTGTCTGCTCTGGTGGCAGCTTTTGTCTGCATGCCTGGCATCGATGTGAGCACCAATGGCAGATGGGGGTGCTGGCACACTCAAGTTGCAAAAGCACAAAGAAACTACAGCAGCACTGTAGGAATGGACGTTTCTGACTGGACATTGAACAGCCCCAGTTACCTGAATAGTTCTGACTTTAAGGATCAGGTGATGAAGGAATATGTGTCTCCCAGCCTGACCTTTCACTTCCTATGTTTTCTGTTATTTCAGGAACAAATCAAAACCCTACTTAATACCAGTGTTTACATATTTTTGGAGGGGTCAGTATCAACCAATCTAAATCAGTGTCAGTATCTTTTATTCATTTAAATAACCTAAGTTGCAGGACCTACGAGTCTTCCAGTTGTTTGGTAATAAACCAACTGATATAGGTATATAAATCCCAAATATTCCTGTTAATGGCACTAAATATTAAAAAAAGGGAAAAAAGGTCATAATCTGACGATGTGATGCTGCACATGTTGCGATTTTTTTAAAAGTCAGGAATAAAGTTAAGGCTCTTGTATTGATATACTAACAGGCATACATCAGATATGTATTGGTAATCTGTTTTTAGTCGTTCTCTATCGTTGTTTTTGTTTAAATGTTATTATTGTTTTGTTTTTTGTAAATGACATGATCTCCTCAGGTTTCACTGAAAAAGGTAGAAATAAATGTGGGGATGAAAAGACATAATTTCTCCCAAAATAGAGGGGCAACAGACTACACGCAGCATTTGGAAAAGCTCAGAGATTCAAATTTTAACAGGGAGTGTGGATTTAAGAGGAGTAATTGTTTAGAGGATCTAAGGGATTTTAGAGTGGAATAGGGACTTAGGAGTTTAAAAAATGTAAACTGGTGCCAGTCCATGCAGTGCTTTAAAAGCAATTAAAAGAAGAATCAGGTTATTATTACTGGATTGTAGTTGAGCTGGAAGGGAAATGAGGCACATTTACTGACATATGAATCCACAGCACTCAAGATGCAAACAGATCAAAGCAAGTCCAATAAAATCCAGTGATTTCCCTCTACACGTGTGGTGGATCACAATCACCCAGCCAGACTGCATTATTCAGCCCTTAATTACCCTGAAATCAGTGAATCTCTGCATCTCAACACCCCCCCCCACCATGTCTAAGATAAGAGGCGGCAGTTATTCCTGACACATTTTTATTCACCAGCATTACGTAACTTTCATCCCAGTCATGCCTTTGATTAGACCATAATGAACTACAGCCCAGTCAAGTCTTAGTGGCTGAATGAATTAAAAGAGCTTATGAAAGTTGAGCCCAGTGGAGCGCAGAGAATATTAACAAAAGAACTCAAACCGTCATAATTTCACCTTTGTAGTCTGTTTGGTGCAGAATGAGAGAAGAAGAAATGCTTGAGGGCCAAAGGCCATGTGGTCTAATGTAGTCTATAGGATGCATCATTATGCTTAGCACTGCATGGCTGAATACAAGCAGGAAGACCTACTAATCCACACTGTATGCAGTGGGAGGAAGAAGAGGACAGAGAGAATAGGTAGAGGGCAGGAAGGAGGGGCATACAATAAAGGAATGGTCAGAATCCACAGCGGAGTAAGGTGTGAGAGAGAAAGAGAGAGACAGACAGAGAGAGGGGAGGGAGGGAACAGAGGAGGAGAGAAGGAGGCAGGCAGTGAAGAGGGGTGATGTCACCTCTAACAGGCAACCAATGAGAGTCTGGGAGGGAGAGAGAGAGCTCGGCCGAAGGAGGGTGTGTTTTTCTATCACTGCAGCATCAGCAGAGAAGAGAGGTGCACAATCAATTTCAGAGAGAAGAGTAGGAAAAGGCGAAGGTAGATAAGGAAGAGAGAGGAGGGGAAAAGACACCAGGATTTGCCAGAAGAAAAAAAGCATCCCTGTGAAGGTAAGAGGATTTTTTATTTTGGCTCAAAGGAACAGCTTTTCCGTTAAACAGAATTAGAGCTCGTGGGGAGATTAATTAGCCTGTTAGGTGGAGGTGGCTTGTTATGAAATCACACCTTTGCCTCATCTTCCACTGACATTAAAAGATGACTGTCTGGTTTAAGTAAATCTATTGAACCGCTCCTTGATTAACAGTTTCTGGCAATGTATCTGTTTTCCAGCAGATCTTGTGTTTATAAAAACTATAATTTAGCAGCTATTTTAATGGACTTAGTTTGCAAAAAAAATGGTGATTAGACAAATGTTAAAACTCTTATTTTATTTCAACGATTGTGAATGTTGTGTTGAACTCTTCATACTGTAGCACAATCAACTATAAAGCAAGCACATTTTGAGGTATTACAAACAGGTTTCATGGATAACCTGTTGGAATTGATTACTCTTGGATATCTCGACTTCTTCATTTTTCTGTATTCATCTTGCAGATGGAAGAATCCTTGCATTGCATGCAACAGGGTCTCCTATGATATTCATATTAGATGTACAGCAGTGCCGTGCACCACATGCTGATCAATTTATGGGTTAGATCAAAATAATACTCTGACGTTGTTTATTGTTTTATTTGTGCCTTTTAAAAGAGCTATTTTAGATTTTTACATCAAATCATTTATGTCACTCTTATTTTTTTTATATCCTGCTAAATCTAGTGAACTGTAATTTAATCGTTAAACTATCGATTTATGGCAAATTTGTACTGATAGCCCTTCACGATTTCTTTTAAAATGTGATTTTTTTTTAATGCAACTATTCTTCAATCTGGTCCTTCACCGTCCATTTGTATATTTTTCTGCCAACCGAGGCTAATTACCCACACAAAGTATTTGCTTAATATTAAAATGAGTTTCTCTCTGCACTTTCCCCTCCCCCAGCTATTAGCTCTGTGGCTTAATGTTAACAACTGCCCATGATTGCATGGGCATTTGCTGCTGTGATTTTCATTGATGAGGAAGATGAAACTCAGCTGTATGGTGAACAGCACAGCAGAGCAGACTACAATTTTCTAGTCTACCAATCTTATCTCCTGCGGCTGCTGTGCGTCTCTTTAGTGAGGGCAATGATGAAGCTGAGTAACCTGAAACTACAGACCTTGGAGGGTAGAGGTGTAGGAAGGAGGTGTTCATGGGTTACTTTTAATATGACAGCTGTCGTTTTCTATCGGAGAGGTATCCTTGAATGACTTCTTTCCCTGATTACGGACTCTATCCACTATCATATCCCTACAATAAAAGCACAAAAAGCCCCCAAAAAAATCTTTAAAAAAAGGAAAAAAAAGAAAAGTATTTTACTTGACCTACAAGGGGGGCGGGCCGTCCCCCTAATATAATGGTAGGGGAAACACTGATTATGAAATCTCTACTTTTTAGGACAAGAGACAATGGATTTCGCAATACCAGTTTCTTATGTGCACTGATAATATCATCAGGTCTAACGGAAACATTTCTCCGTGTCATAACCTACAGAACAACTCAACAGCAGCAACAAAAACGGCAGCCTTGAAAAAGTTGATTCCACATTTTAAACAAAAGAAATAATGACTTAGGTTCACCTTAACAGAGGATAACTATAGGCCTACTACAGGACTGCATTAGACTGAGGTATTTTTCAACTAACGTCACCACACACAAAATATTTTTTTAACAGCGGCAACACAAACTGCAGCCTTGAAAAAGTTGAGTCCACAATTTGATTTTTTTTTAACATAATAATAATGATTTACTTTTAAATGAACTACTGCATTTGACTGAATCGTTTTAAACTAACCACACACACACACACACACACACACACACACACACACACACACACACACACACACACACACACACACACAAAAAGTGTTTCGTTGAATGATGCTTCTCTTATTTTCAGCGTGTCTTCTTTTCGTTATCGTTGCATGGTCTGGAAAACAAATAATAAAAGTCTACAAGCTTTTATAAATGGCCAAGAATAACATTAATTAAACAATGATGACAATTCCCATAATGGGAATAGCCTGAATAATAATTATATTAATTACCTGGGCAGATTCTTGTTAAGGAATATCTGCATATTCACGTTGTCGGGAAGAAGCAGAGAGCGTTGCTTGGACACCAGTAGCGGAGAAAACTCTCTCTGACGGCACCGAAGTAGCCGGAATGCTCAGAAACTTTTTGGCAAGCCTGGACATTAAGGGATATTGCTGTTCATTGGTTTTCCAGCATGCAAGGGGTCGGTCTGTGTCCAGTTGACATGCAGGGAGGGAGAGATACCTCTCGAACTCTGACTCGGGGTTCTCCTCTTCCTCATATCTCCTCATCCTGCTCTTCTTCTCCTCGACTTGCCCTTTCCTTGTCCTTTTCATCTTCAAAAACCGCCTCCATGTGGGTCTTTGCCGCAGCTCGCATGTCAGGTGACAGAAACCTGAGCTTCTTGTGTCGGGGGGTCGAGGACTGCAGCCACAACAGCAGGCTTTGATGCAGTCATAGTGACCCACGGGAGGAACCTTTTGGCCTGTGATTCTCGCACAGTGTTCACGAAAGTCGCGACTTTTTCATTACCACCTGATGGCTGCAAATGTTCATTCATCAGGCCGCACACCATTGGGTAGACCACTGAAAGTGAGACCGCCTCCTCCCCGCGGGTCGCTGTTGTGGCCATAGCCAGTGCTTTCAGGACAGGATCCATCTCCTCCATGAGTCTCCAGTAGTCATCTTTTAACTCGAGGTTGCGCGCACCCGCAGGTTTGGTGACAGAGCGGTTATTGAATTCCATCGGGTCTTGCAGCACTGTATAAGTGCATGCTCTTTGACGCACATCTGCTTTTGCTTCACAGCGAGTGCTTGCGTAGCAGTTGTGCTGTGATGAAAATGCGCAACCAGCTTGCTGCACGCTCCGATCATGCGCTCCAGGATCTGGACAGCCTTGAACCCATCATTAATAGCCAGTTGGAGCGTGTGCGCAAAAGCAACAGACCTACTCCCAATCACAGGCTTGGTTGGCCTTTACGATATTTGCCGCGTTATCATGGACGCACACGCTCTCCCTGTCCACTGACATTCCACTCCGCCACAACCGTTTCCAACTCCATCTGTAGATTTTCTGCTGTGTGCCTCTCCTGCATATTTTGTGTGGCCAATACATGGGCCTGCATTTGCCACTCCTGGTCTATGGTGGGGGATTGTATTGTTAACTGATCATTGGTGTGTTAACTCCATGCCTCGGTCTGTGAAGAGGTTTGACCACATGGCACAGGGTAATTTTTCTCCCATTCTGACACATGGCCCCGCTCCCTCTCTCTTCTCCTCTTGTCCTCCCCTCACACTCCTTTCTCTTTTATCTTTCAGAGAGAAGACTAGCAGGAAACAGCGGAAAAAAAAGGAAAAGGGGGGAAGGACAGGAGGGTCCAAATATAATATAATTTTAAAAAGTCTTTAGTACTCCTTTGTGCAGTCTTTTCTTGCCCCTGTTCTCTCTGTCTCTTTTTTAGAAATCATTTTTCTTCTCCTCTCATCCTATTGTATCTCTACGCCTCCCTCCAATGTTCCCCTCTCTACTTTATTCTGCTGCTAAGCTGCTCTTCTCTCTCCTTTGTTTCTCTTTTTTTCCACTGCTACTGTCTGTAATCATTGCCTCTCTTCTTCTCCGTCTCATTTCCTCTCTCCCACTCTCAACAGGGCTACACCATATCCAGCTTAGTGAGCGGGTGGTGGTGGGAAAGGATGGCAACTTGTACTTTGCCTATTTGACAACAGAAGACAGCAGGCAGGACTACACCTGCAATGTCCAGTACCTGGCAACGCGCACCATTCTGGCAAAGGAACCCATTACTCTCACTGTCAACCCCTGTAAGTGTAGCTTAATTACTCTCCAAACTGATTTAACTGGGCCTGAAATTAATCTTTAGACTTAGCCCATCACTCTTTATTGTGCTAAAATCTCAATTAAAAGTCCTCTAGGTCAATCCCCCCCCCCCCCCCCTTTACAGCATCAGATGCAAAACAAAACAGAAGATTACAAGCTATTTAATCATTTACCGTATATATATAAACACATATCACATAATAAGTAAAGGTCAAAGAAGAGTATCCTGCTTCTATAAGACTCACTTAGATAACAAAAGATATTTTTAGTTCTATTCCTCTTCAGCATGTAGATATTTTGTGATTTTGCGATAAATGCCCATCAGATTTCTACTGCCAGTTTATCAGTGGTGCTCAGGGCACTGATAAAATAGACTTACTGTTTCAAGCACATTTATTTCTTCATAGAAACACTTGACAGAAGTCGCATAGAACATTTTCAAGGCACAATTTCCTGGTTTGAAATAGTTTGAATTAACAATTGAAGGGTATGTAGCTACAATGACACAACAAGTTTAGCATATCAACACATTCAAAATGACAACCACTTTGGAATCTGTCGTACTTACTTTATGAGTAAAATACAGCATAGTTTTGATGAAATTAGCACACAGAAAATGATAAGTCACCTCCCCTTCATGTGGTGGCATGTTGCTGACCAAAGCAGTGATGTGTCCAGTAGATAGTCCCACAGGCGGCAGGAGGTCCATCACCTCCTCAGCCCAGCAGTAATGAGATGCAGCTCACACTGAGATGTGGCTGCCAGCATCTGTGGCCCAACTAGAGGTCAGAGAGATGAGCACATGTTAACATGGGACCTCTGTGTGTGTGTAGGAAATCTGTAAGTCGATGTGTTGTTAGAAAGGTGAAATCATCTCCACACGAATCCACACCCTGCATCTGCATGTGTGTGCCTGTGTGTGTGTGTGTGTGTGTGTGTGTGTGTGTGTGTGTGTGTGTGTGTGTGTGCGTGTGTGTGTGTGTGCGTGTGTGTGTGTGTGTGTGCGTGTGTGTGTATGTGTGTGTGTCTCTCTAAAGTGGCTGCTGTGTCAGCAGCACATTACCAATGCATATGTATGAATCTTTCTTTTTACTCTTTATGTTTCCGCCTCTTCCTCCAGCCAACTCTGTGCTGCGGAACAGGAGGCCGCACATGATGAGACCTACTGGAAGTCAAAGCGTTTACCATGCTCTCAGGGGCCAGACAGTGGAGCTTGAGTGCATCGTCCAAGGCCTGTGAGTGTGTGTCTGTGTGTGTTTTGGTGTTTTTCTGCCCCAATCAATCACTATGATCGAGCAACTCCTTCTAATCAATCTTACCTGCCTCCTATCCATCACTCTTTCCTCTTCCTACCTCCTTACTCTCTGTTCTTTCCATCATATATCTTTATTTCCCCTTCTCCAAACGCTGCTTTCTTAATTTCATTTATTTGTTCTCTTTTCACCCTTAATGTTTTTTCCTTTCTTGGCTTCTTAATTTTGCATTAAAACAACATTCCCCATTTATTTTTCTCCTCTCTCTTATCCATTCATCCCTACCACTGTTGCATCCCTTTATCCTCATCCTACTATCCCTCCTCCTCTTCAGACCAACTCCAAAAGTGTCATGGCTGAGGAAGGACGGCGAGCTATCTGAATCCCGCACCGTAAAAGACATGCACGATCGCCGCCTTCGCTTCAGTAACATCTCTGAGAGTGATGGGGGCGAGTACCAGTGCATAGCTGAGAACTCCCAAGGGAAAGTCACACACACTTACATTGTGACTGTGGAAGGTACATCACACACACTGATGCATTGATAGATTTCAGATTTATGCAAGCATTTTACATGTAGGGTGTGACCTACCAATCTCAACCATTAAGTCTCAATTAGTCTTGTGCAAAGGTTGGAATTTGTGTCCCTTTAAAATGTGATGCTCCCCTTCCAATGATCGTAATAAATATATTATGTCCCTTGTAGCGGCTCCCTACTGGACTAAGGAGCCTGTCAGTCAGCTGTATGCCCCAGGTGAGACTGTCAGATTAGACTGCCAGGCAGATGGCATCCCCTCTCCTATCATCAGCTGGACCAACAATGGGAACCCTCTCTCAGGTCAGTGTGTAGATCCACCTCAAAATCCATATCTCAACACAAGGCATCAAACACTAAGCATCTGACGGTTGTTTTTTTAAACAGCAACCAACAAGGACTCCCGACTTACCCTGACAAACAGTGGGTCTCTAATCCTAAAGGACGTCAACTTTGGAGACACTGCCATTTACCAGTGCCGGGCCTCCAACAAGCATGGGACCATCATCACTAACACAAACATCTATGTCATTGGTGAGTGTTTATTTTTGTACATGTAACATATTCAACTGATTGGGTTTTTTACTTCTGTGTGTTTCATTTCTCTTTATGTTTGTTGTTTCAGAGCTGCCTCCCCAGATCCTAACTGAGGATGGGAATGCATACACATTTACAGAAGGCCAGAAGGCTTTACTGGAGTGTGACACCTTTGGCTCTCCTAAACCTAAAGTCATTTGGTAAGGCACGAAAACACCTCGCTCTCTTCCATTGTGTTCTGTTGCATTGTATTGCATATTCTAATATGATGTCTGGTGGATTTTCATCTTGACAGATTTCAAAGAGGGGAAACTGCGTAGGTAGTTTTTCATCTGCATAAATTAACAGTCAAGTGCTGTTGCATCTGGGCTGTGATTGTGAATTTGATTAATGTGGACTGTATCCAACTACGCTTTGTTCTGTCTGGCGAAATAGGCAATTTAACTGTTGAATTCATCAGCACCTGCAAAGGCTGAAAAAAGCTTTATTGTTCTCACTCTGCTTTCCAAGTTTTTAATATGTGTCTTTGTGTGCATATGTGTCTTTTCCAGGGAGAGCAGCAGCACCTCCTCCCTTCTGGCAGATCCCAGAGTTAACCCGCTCGCTAATGGCGGGCTTGAGATCATGAATGTCACTCACAACGATGAGGGCATGTACACCTGCTCTGTACAAAACACCAACTTGTCCATCAGTGTCATGCTAGAAGTGCTCAGTAAGTGAAACACTGTGTACCTTAGCAGCTGATGTGTTTGTACTTAATGCACCTTGTACTCAGCATTGTGTGTCTCCTTCCCTTCTTCTCCAGACAGGACAGTGATTATTACACCTCCACAGGATCTGAGATTGCAACCTGGAAAAACCGCAATCTTCACCTGTGTTTCCCTTGTTGATATAAAACTGGACCCTCCACTAATTCAGTGGAGAAATAATGAACAGAAGCTCTTTCAGTCCCACAGTGATGAAAAGTAAGACCTAATTCTGGCCATAAAATGTTGTTGTTGTCATTTTATGCTGAAGCTTCAAACCAAACCAGGAGCAGTATTTACAGATGAGCTTTAGCAAGGTAACCTTTCTGTAACACATCTTTCATATTTGTTTTCCCCTCGTCAAAAAACAACAACAAATAAATAAGTTTTTTATGTTGACAAATAAAAATGAGGATGAGGTAAATGTGTTAATAAAAATGAAAGATATATCCCTAGATACACATTTGATGGACCAGACCTGATAATAGCAAATGTGGGGCCAGATGATGAGGCTGTGTATACATGTCAGGTCATCACTAAACTGGACATGGCTAAAGCCAGCAGCACCCTCACTTTGTGTGGTAAGATTATAGCACTTACATGTGACCACATACCAGCATGTGTCTTAGACTAAACCTACCACCAGCCATAAAGGCAAAATTTGTATTTACATTTTTGAATATACATTAGTTTAACTTGTCACTTAGATACTTGCAGTTAGAATAAAGTACTAATGAATGTATGTTAATGAGTTACATTTAATTCTATGATGTCAAAAAACATCTGGCAAAGGGACTGCCGATAAAAATGAGTCCTTTAGCCAATTTGGGTAAATTTACATCCGTCTGAATAATGATAAATGTTCACTGTCCCTTATAAATAAAATAAATAAATAAAGTAAAAATGAAAATATTGTTTTCTCCTGCTGTGAGCCACATGTGCTGCAAAGTGAAGATGTGTTCTGACACAGACACAAATCATTATGTCTTACTCTAATACTCAGAGCAACAAGCCCATATCGTTAATCTCCCTCTAGTACAGTGAAAGACAGTTCTGTTTCATTACTTGGACAGGATTATTATTATTTAATCTGCAACATCAGACTTTTGAAAAGCTCACAGTGTCTCACTCTGACTTGACTGTTTATTATTTTTCCTCTTGCATCGCTATAATTCTACTCATTCTTCTCTCTCTGCAGAGTATTTGGTTGAGTTTGAGGATCAGGATTTGAAGGACAGGGGCTGGGAAGAGCTCAAGAGAGTAAGTGGTAACAAGGAGCGTGCCAGCCTCCCTCTGTGGCCCTACATGTCCTACCGTTTCCAGGTCATTGCCATCAATGATGTGGGCCAGAGCGACCCAAGCAAGCCTTCAGAAATCCACAACACAGCTGCTGAAGGTTAGAATCAATGTTTCTGAACTACAAGTTTTTGTTCTCAAAGTGAACCCAAAATTACACAACACTAAACTTTTGTTCCAAAATCAGCTCCAGACGATAACCCTGAAGACGTCAGGAGTGAGTCCACAGACCCAGACACTCTGGTCATCTCATGGAAGGTACATCTTCTCCCAAAAAACTGAAGCAGAGTCAAAAGAATATCTTTAAAAAGAGTTTCTTCCTTATTGGATGCTGTCTCTGTCACTGCAGGAAATGGACAAACGTAACTTTAATGGACCTGACTTCAAGTATAGGGTATTGTGGAGGCGAGTGGTAGGCAGCGGGCCAACCTGGAACACCAACTATACAACTGCATCCCCTTTCACGGTCAATGATATTGGCAACTTTTCAGCCTTTGATATCAAAGTGCAGGCTGTAAATGGCAAAGGGGAGGGACCTGAACCTGACCCTGTCATTGGGTACTCAGGAGAGGATGGTAAAATATTTTCTTAATCTGTGTTTTAACGATATCCTTTTTTCTTCATGGGGGACATTTGGACTTGATATTTTTTCTCAGCTACCCCTCACCTGTCTGTCATTGTCCCTCAGTTCCACTGGAGGCTCCAATGGATGTGGGTGTTAAATTGCTGAACAGCACAACCATTACAGTGGCCTGGGCAGCAGTAGACAGAGAGACGGTCAGAGGACACCTTCTGGGATACAAGGTACTGATCCTGTATCTCCTCTGTTGTTTTCCTGACATGTTCAGTGCCTGTGCTCATAAATAATACATACTTTGGGTTTACAGCAAAGGCAGCCAGATCTGAGCTTGGCAGGGCTTCAGAGTTCTCTTTAGTTTCAAGGTTGTGAAGAAAAGAGCCTTTTTTTATTTTAGAGGATCTAACCTTCAAAATGTATCATAATCTTGTCGCAGTGCCTCCTTTCTCTCTTGTGGGTCTTTGTTGCATTCAACAGCCAAGTCCAACTTTTTCCTTTTCAAACTGCTTTAAGAGAGAAAGTATGAATATATCCCACAATATAGTCTTGATTTAAAAAGTGTATGAAATGTTCTATTAATGACTCTGAAAGTAATGAAATCCTTGTTAATAATTTCTCTGACTTCTCTGAAAAATCCAGATCTACTTGAACAGAATCGGTTCAGGGGGGCACCACCGAGGCCGGAGGTCCCATTCGCTAGAGAGCACCATGGTGGTGGAGACCGGAGCCAATGAGGAGAAGAGGGTAATCAGTGATCTCAGACCATACTCCCACTATGCTCTGGTTGTCACTGTATTTAACAGCAAGGGCGAGGGACCCCCCTCTGAGACGCTGCCCTTCAAGACTCCTGAAGGAGGTGAGAATAAAAAAGGAAGAACAGCTAATATGGGGGGAGTTGAGGAGAGGCAAAAATGAAGCAAGATGGGAGGATGGGAGGGATGGAGGTTGGGTTAAAATAGATGAAAGGACAGAGTATGACTGAGTGGAGTGAAGAAAAGATCAAAATGAGGCAAGGACGAATATTGACAAGCAGGCAGCTGCTGTGGGAATAGAGGTGACAGTTGATCTAAGTGGAATAATGCCTTAATAATGATTTTTCATGGTTTGTGTTTGTATTGCTGCTAGTTCCTGGTTCTCCAACAACCTTCATCCTGGACAGTCAATCAGAAACAGAAATTACCCTCCATTGGACGCCTCCTAGCCAGCCGAACGGCGTCCTCATCGGATATCTACTGCAATACCAGCAGGGTGAGCATAGTTTACATCCTTATACCAAAAGAAAAACATTACAAGACCTATCTAAAATTTTCAGTGAACTTGAGTTTTTAGATGTGGAATCTCAGTAAAAAACATCAATACTGAAAATGAACCCACACAATACATTTCCAATTAGATCAAGAACAACAGAGAAATGTCAAAAGCCTCCTAATTAAGCTCATCAGTCAGTCACACGTAACAATGTGTCACCCATGATGATGTATATAGGATCAAGAAGTGATTGAGTGTTTTGTTGTGATTTTCTGCGGTCAGTTGTAGCGAGTGATGACAGCCCCATGCAGGTAGAGACCATAGACGACCCCAAAGTGACCCATCTCACCCTGAGGGGCCTGGATCGCCACAGCCACTACCGCTTCTACCTTAGGGGGCGCACGTCTGCAGGGGACGGGGAGCCCCTAATGAGGGAGGGTGCCACGACGCTGGATGGAGGTACAAACTGCATTCACACCATTCTTTACCAACAGACACCGAGTTCCAGCTGTACTGGTTTAAGAATTAAAATCCTCTTTTTGAATGTCTTGCAGGACCTCCTGCCATCATCAGCCTGTCTGTGGGGGAGAACTCAGTAAACCTCAGCTGGGTGGCCAAGAAAAGGCACAGGAATGTTAAAATGTTAAAAAAAAAAGGGTATAATTAACATATAAGTGCATGTAGGGCTGTGTATCTTCACTGGTCTCATGATTCAATTACGATTATCCTGTCTACTATTGGATTCGATCCGCAGTACACTACTCCTGCACCTCCACAGGCCCATCTCCTCCATAATTGATAAGGCTGAGATATAGCTTGGCATTTGCAAAGAGGAGGCACATGAAATGATACAGCCATTCTTTTTGGTTTTTATGATCACTCTGTGATGCATTTTTCATCACCTCGGCTGTAGCTTCCAAGGTAACCTTCATCATTAACTTGGCATGCTGGGCTCAGGTAGACACTGAGATTTGGTTGTGGTTTCCAGCAAATCCTCATCAGACCTTGAGCAGGATGCAGCTAAATTAGGTGTTAGCTTTTTTTAATTTTATTTACTGGACAATTGATATTTTAGATAAGCCTGTATGTGTTTGCTCTGCATTACTAGTAATACAAAAAGAGCTTGTGTAGAAGTGCTTTTTACATTTTTCATTCTGTGATTGACATCCCGAAAAAGCTTCAGGGCTACAACTGTTCCTTTGAATGTGACTGTGTTAACAAACAAAGGTGTTAACATCGCTGAATAATTTCCTTCCTCTGTCATAAAAATGGTTTACTTTTTGAAAAACAGAGATGGTGCCACTTTTTCTCCACATTTCTACCGCAGAAGGCGCCATGACATCATCAAACATAACATCCTCTTACATCCTTAACATCCTACCATTTCGTAGGGGAAGGATTTCACCACTAGCCCTTGCAGCTCTGTTTGAAGGGGTTCAGTGGAGGGGTAGGGCTAAGTGGTAGGGCTAAGGGGTGAAATGGGACTGAGCCCATGTCTCAGAACTAAGGTAAGTGAGAACACTCACACATCACTTGCATTTTTGCACAAGGGTCCCCGAATTAATTAATCTGGGTTTTTACCATAAGCCACAAATGCATTGCATCTGATGTAGTCAATGATCATTGATCTAGCTTATATTTATCTTTATTTTTGACTACTTTCAAATTTGTACTTTTTGAGAAATACATTGTCAAAGTCCATAATAAAGCACTATAATGAGTCTTTTGTTCTGACTGTCCAATGCAATGTTTTAAATTGCCTTTTGTGCTGTGTTTTTCTTAGTTGAAACCAGTCAGCGTTAGAAATGTAAAAAAAACAAGGATTATCAGGCAACTTGTGAGTAAAATATCCTCTGTCACTTTCAGGGATCCATTTGGACGATGTGATGGAGGCACTTGTCTTCTGCGAACACAGGTTGGAAAAGACGATTAGAAGCTGGATAGCATAACAATGTAATTCATACAAATACATTTGTGGCAGTCATTTAAAATTGTTTCAAAAAATAAAGTTTGTTCGATAATATATAAATAAAGCTAACAATTTAAATTGTCTGATTGTCCAGTCCATCCTTCAGCTACACAGAGCAAAACTGCTTCATACAAGATAAGAGGAAATCATACTTATATTTGCTGTTAAAAAAAAGAGACAAATTTAGAACATTGAGAAGGACTCCACAATGGGTACTCCATACAATACAAATAATTTAAACTTTTTCTAATTCACCTCTGGGCTGTCATCCACTGAGGAGGATTCAGAGCGGTCTGAGGATGACAGGGTCTTGCATCTGCTGGCATCCAGCAGGGACACAATGCTGGCAGAGTCAAAGTCTTGGACGCTTTCCGTATCTTCAGCAGTCGCTTCATTTTTTTGGGAATAGAGGAACTCACAGCTAGATGAGTCTGAGTCTGTGTTATTTATTGTACCTGCTGGGATCACGTCTGGTGAATCCTCAGGCAGAGGAACAGAGCTTTCTGAATCTAAACCCAAGGATTGTTGGGATTCAGCAATCGGTGCATCTGTTCTTATATCCTGGGGGCTCGTTTGGGTGCAAAGACTCTGCAAATAAGCCCCCACCATAAACAACAAAGTTTAATGTGTGATGTAATGTGTGTCATCATTTAAAATCATGTATTTATTCATTCCTTACATTTTGACAGGTTTAAAAAATGAAACATACCAGAGCTGTAACATGCAAATCTTTAACCGGGAAAAAATGTAATACTAAATTATGAACAAACAATGGAAACAAGTCATTTTTGATTACCTGTTTATGTTGAAGATAAACATTTTTAAGTCTTATCCTGTTGTTTGGTGTATTGGGGATCCTTAAATCGTTGCACACATTTCCCCAGAAAGCCTCTTCTCCATATGCGTTTTCTTAGGTGAGCGGGACATTGGCCTCGTCTTTTAGCCCCTGGATACTTGCAAGAATCTCTTCTAAAGTTTTTAAACATTTTCTGGACTATGGAATCAAGAAAAACAAATAGTCATTATTATGTTCTTGTTAGACTTTTTTTTTTAACATATCAAGTATTAAAATAGCACTCACCTTCCCAAATGTTGAGAAAGAAAACAATCTGTGAACAAAGTGAATCAGTAAATCAAAAAGAATGCTTAAAAAATGAAATTCTTCATGTTACATTTTGTGAACGAAATGCTGAAGCCTAGTTCCAGTGAATGCAATATTCTTCAGTTGGCCGAAAATAGTCAAAGTATTAACAACATGGTCCAGAAATGATTAGTGAAATTGTGATACTGATAGGCCAAGAAACCTTCATCCACTTAAACACAGACAAAGCGTCAAAGAGATCAAAGAGTCAGACACGTACCTACACAAAGAATCATAAACCTAGAAGGTATACATTAATAAAGGGCTAATAATAAACAGCTAGGGTGAGGATTGAGACCATCAACTTTGACATGATTCAAATCAAACTCATCCATAGCAGACACTTTAGTGCATGCACTGGCCAAACAGAATTCCCACAAGTCGAGTAAAAGTTCAAACAACAATAGGCTACATAAGATTATTATGGGCTTATCATTGGGTCAGTGAGTTATGTGACAGCTCACTGGACTTGTTGCAGGAATGCACAGCAGTGCATGAGAACTTTGTTGAAAAAGTTCAATGCCATAAAGCCTAAATAAACAACTTGGATTTATTTTTTATTTTTTATTTTTACATCTTTTCTCGACTCGCGCGGGATGCAGGCATATCAGCCGCAGATGACAACTTCAAAATGTCCTGCTGGTTTTACGTGTAGGACAATAAAGACAGACACAGCATGCATTTGATGACCAGGATAGTTTCCCCTGATCATGTGTCTCATTATTTTCCTTTGATGAATGCAATGGCTTCCCTAAATTTCGGAGCAAGCCTATGAGTTAAATTTGGCATTCACTTTAGCACCCGCAATGGAGGCCCTATCTTCACACTTAGCTAAATACATTGTAACATGTCTTTCAAAGATATGTAGTATACTGGAAACATTTCATTAATATGTTATGTTGCCTCTATAGGATACAAAAAGACAAGAAATATGTCAGCATTGGTTTTTGAAAAGTGAAAAAAGGGTAAGCGTCATCTGCTACTCTGTTGAACATTTACATCAACTATTTAGAATAAACATACCCTTGACGATTTGTCATCATTGATTCCACATTGGTCTCTGAAAAAACCCGGTAGCCTATATGCAAATATTCTACAAACTTGTTGAGAAAATAACTCTCGGCTTCGGCGCAAATCAGCTCCTCAACGCGTCAACAAGGAGAGGACGAGGCGGGTTTATGACTTTAACGCTTTCTGATTGTCAAGGTTAAAATAAGTGTAAAAACAAACTCACACACTCAAAAGCTAAACAGAACATATAGGGTAAAACTGATGTCTATTTAGAAGTTTAATTATTGTTAAAATATAAAATCGTTATAATCAATACACATTGTAACGTTGTGGGTTATGATGGCAAATAATAAGTTAAAGGACATGTATTCATGAAGTTAAAGGTAGGCCTATGTAAATGTGTAGAACAATTTTTGATGAATTAACAGTTTTTTGAAAAGGGCCTCAGGGTTTGAGAAAATAACAGGCTATTGTTGGCTATTGTGCTGTATTATCTCAGAAAGTACACAGTACAATTATCTGAATGTACTTATGGAAGATTTTGTTTTTATACAACATCAAAGTCAGAAAAATAAGACTCAACAATATGACATATAATGGACTTTGAAAGTGGATTTCTCAAAAAGTACACAGTAAAAGTATTTCGTAGTACAGGTGCATGTAGTCTAAGAAGTACTAAATCCAACCATATCAGAACCATGGTGTACTTATGTAAGAAAATATATATAATTCAAGAAAACTGTTGTTTTTTTTAAAATTGTGAACACCTTATTTTGAAAAACGGAAGTTACCGCAGACTCGCAGAATTATTCTCACACTAACTTCCCCGACCTCCGAAGCTATTCCCTTGGAGCATTTACCATAAAGATCAGAATACGTGGGCACTTCAAATTTAGGGGCGGCTCACTTCACTTCATGTAAAAGCGAGGAGCGGCTGGCTTGACCGCAGTAAAGTTTGTTGGGTTACAGATAGATCCTAGTTTCCTTTTTAACTGATGCTTCCTTTTACTTTCTTAAAATGTACTTTTGTAACAAACAAGTGAATCTTCGTTATCTGTCATGAGTGTATTATAATACAAGTCTGCGTTTAAAGGGCTGACAAATATCAAATATTCGCAGTGTTTGTAGGCAAATAACAAATGAGTGTGAAATACTTCTTTAAATTGGAAAGGGATTTGTGTTGCTATAGTAATTGACGCACATACGCTTCAGGTAAACTCTTGGTATCCAATCCGCAGAGAAGCATGCAAATGAGGCAGGTGTCAACAGGGAGGGACCGAACAGGAAACATTATTTAGAATAAAAGCCCGTGTGCCAGGCGCTGACTTCAACATGTCACTGGAATAATGCTCTGAAAAACAAATCTGTTCTTCAGGTTCACTCAGGGGAAGATGGAACATTTCACAAGTAAGATAAGGACCCCGGGTTGTTGACTGATGGTGAGATCAGATTGCCAGCCTGCTTCAACTTCTCTGAAGATGTAAAAGTTCTTAGTGTAATATGTGATCCTGTGAGTTTTCTGAGAAACGAGAAGAGATACAATGGAGACAAACCTGAGGCTGGAGTCAAGTCTGTGGGTCGATAATAAAAGATACCGGGCTGTCCTGACAGGCTGGCATTTCAACTGGACCGAGTTAGATAAGAAGAATCACGACAAGAAAACAAGTAAGTGTCTGGTTACTGTCCTACACATTAGCCAAATTGCATAAAATACTCATGGCAGGGATCATTTACATTGCTTTGCGTTCAGTCAGCTTGTTTACGTGTTTAAATATCAGAAAAGACAATCACGCATGAACAGAGGGAAATGTTGTCTTCAATCAACGCCACAGTCTCTTTCCTATATCTCGATGTATAAATAATAGACTTCTATCAACAAGATGATACGTTCTTAACCAGTAGGTCAAAACGCCTTAAACTACAATATTTATGTTGGCTACATGTAGGCTTACTGTAAGTTTGGCCTGATAAAGGGAGAGAGCCTTTTAATTGAGCATACTGCTGGCAGAGAACACGAAGAACAAGTCAAACATGAAACACAACTCTCTGAGACAGTTTACTGAAAACACAGACAGAGATCTCACCCACTGGCACAAAGTTATAATGAAGGTTTTGTCTTTATACACAACAACAACAAAAAAGGGCCTTACAACTGTACTCATTTAGAAACCCTGACAATATCATCGCCAAGAAAATGAAATATGTGTTGTATTACACAGGCTTTGTATCACAAATCTCCTCCAGGTATCACAAATCTCCTCCAGGCAGTATCTGTATCTGTAAATCTGTCATTATTAGACGTTCTTTGACATTTTGAACTATCATTAACAGGTGTAATATGGGTAATATGGGCTATAATTTATTGGTGCCAGTGAGTCAGAATTAAAAACAATAATTCAAAACACCCATTTTGACTTGTCCAAGCGCAGTGTTATAGAGAAATAAGCAGCCAAAAGGTATTCTGCTGTCATGTTATTTAACAAGTGTTTACTGGCGTCACATGTTGAAACCAACTGAGAGCTGAGGCGTTGCAGCTATTTGACTAATTTAATATCTATGAAATTTTAGATACATAAGATACACAAGAGGAAAGTCTATAAATGTTTTTTTTTTCCATTGTATGCAAAGAAGCATGTGCACTGAAGTTAGATAGATAGATGGATGGATGGATGGATAGATAGATACTTTATTGATCCCGAGGGAAATTCAAAGCATCCAGTAGCAGGTTACAAAGACGTACATGACATGAAACATTTGTTACAAATTAACCACAAAACCGACGCCCCCCCCTTCCATACATGTATATTAACCCGAAAAGAAAGATTTAAAGATACCCCTAGATGAATCAAACTTAAACCTGTGTAATTAAAAATAGACTTATAAGTTGGTGTTGTGTGTGTCTGTGTGTGATCAAAGTTTCAGTACCTGTGGCGGAGGTGGTTGGAGTGGAGGAGGGCCGGGTGGAGATCCTGCCCCAGAAGTCAGTTGAGGACACAGACAAAGACTTCACTGGTTGGTTCTCTTGTTAGACTCTCTGGTATCACAAACCCAAAGCCACAGTCAGACTTAAGTAAATGATAGCACAATTTGAGGCAGTGCTTATCTTTGCACTTGAATTCAAAGGAGAGGAGAATATGAATAATTGACATACGAGTGAGCCACACAGTAGCCTTACCTTTTAGGAAAACATGATCCTGTTCACTCCTACATTGTTTATGTTGTGGTTCTATCCATCCTTCAACTGCAGTTTTCTACGTGAAGCGTAGCAGCGGTGGGGGCTCTTATGGGTTGCATTGGAGACTGGGAAAGACCCAGTTCAGCTGCTTGAGTCGAGTCCTCAGAGACCAGTGGACGAAACACCTAAGAGCTGCTCTCAAAACTCACAGTAAGGATGGACGATTAGACAAGGTGTTACGCTAAAAAATATAGATCCCTTATCTTGATGATTGTACAATTAATAATGTATATTATTTTCATCTTTTAGGTCCTTTGCGCCCACACAGGCTGTTGGTGTTTATCAACCCTTTTGGAGGGAAGAAGAAAGGAAGAGAGATCTACCACTCTTTAGTTTCCCCTCTGTTTGAGCTGGCTGGTATCAGCTCTCATGTAATAGGTAAAGAGCAATGAACTTTACACAACTGCATTCATCATTTTTGAGAAAAGCTTTCGAGAAACTGTATGTCTCAAAGATGACCTTTGACTTTATTTAAAAGTCATTTATTTTCTTTATGGTATCATTTGATTAGTGACTGAACGGGCAAATCAAGCTAGAGACCACCTCCTGAAGAAAGACCTGACAGGCTTTGACGGGTGAGAGCTGTTGGCACCATAGTGCAAACACTGTGGTATGAGAGCATTGTCACAGATAAGCCTGCTGGGAGGTGCTCGCCTGACAGAAACTCTTGTGTGTGTTTACAACAGTGTGGTGTGTGTGGGTGGGGATGGTATGTTCAGCGAAATACTCCACGGTTTGATTGGGCGGACACAACAAGAGGCAGGCCTTTGTGAGAATGATCCCACTGTCACTCTGCATCCATGTCCGCTGCATATTGGCATCATTCCTGCAGGTAATGATGATGTTATGATTTTTATAATACAACTGATAGTATTTCTTAGAGAGCAGTGACAGAAACACAAACACTCACATCCTGCTGTACTGTGTTCACTAGGTTCTACAGACTGTGTGTGTTTTGCCACAGTGGGCGTAATCGATCCTGTTACTTCAGCTTTGCACATTATCATTGGTGAGGAACAATTTTCACTCTTTCAATCACCAAGTTTTTAAATCAACATCACAAGTCCCTGGCACAATTTTGTCAATTTAAGCACCAGTTCATTTTGCATGGCTTTTTTTTTTTTTAATTTCCCACCAAACCTTGCAGGTGATTCTCAGCCCCTGGATGTGTCTTCGGTCCATCAAGCTTCTGCACTTGTGCGCTACTCTGTGTCTCTTTTGGGCTATGGCTTCTATGGGGACGTACTGGCTGAGAGTGAAAAACATCGCTGGATGGGACCTCTCCGATACGACTACTCGGGTATGAGTGAGGCTTTGATATAACAGAAACCGAAATGACTGCAGTAGATGCTTTCAGACTAATGCTCAGTTTGAAGTTTGAATGCTTTTTAAAACTGTCACATATCTTATGTTAAAACATGGACGTCGCTAATTGGTTTCAAAAGTGAGGCCAAAGCAGAAGCAACATGCCTCCTCTTAATGGCTAGCAGGGGGCGACTGTAGTTGCAAAGACAAGTTTGATTGTATAAAACCAGTTGAGAATATGAGCCGTCTTATCAGAATGTCTTTTACTATATAGAAAGAAAAACCTTATAAGTTACCCTTTAGTCATTAACTGCAAGTCTTCTTCAATGCAGCATTATGTTCATTGGGTAAAATATTTTTCTGTTCAAAGTAAAACTGACAATAAAGCAGGGGATTCTTTAGGGCGTGGCAACGATATAAACGTGTCAACCATCATAGGGATGTCCCTCTTGTGTCGCTACTGACTCCAAAAACACCTAAGTAGCAATGTTTGAAATACTGAACTCATGGCTTCAAAACAGTTATTCACACAACCAACGTGTGTCCAGTTCTTTTATACAGTTTATGCTCATAGCCCAACGAGGCTCGTTAGTGAAAAAAAAAAACATGTCCCTACATGTATTGTTCTTCTAAACTGCTGTTTAAACCTCTATACTGTTGTGAATCATCAGCTCATGTAACTGTTCTCTTTGTGTAGGTACAGTGGTTTACCTGAGCAACAGAAGCTATGGGGGCATAGTTCAGTATCTACCAGCAGACCCGGTGCTCTCCAGTCCCAGAGACAGAACACGCTGCCTTGCAGGGTAAAACACCAATTATTAACATTGAGATTATAATTTTCCTGCATCACAGATATGAGTTAAGATCTTCATTCATGTCCTCGTCCTTGTCTAAACTACCGAAGTATAACAGAAGTCTAACCTTTTGAACATGAAACCGTTTTGATCACAAAGAGAGAAAGTGTCCTCCGGGTAGCATCATTATTTTTTTAAGCAGTGGTGAAATGGTTCAAATTCGCTGTTTGAGACACTGCAACTGCTACCAAGTGCAGAGGGGACTCAGGTGTTGGGTGCCTCTTAAGGAGGGTATAAACAAGGGCATAAGGACACTTGATCTCGATGAAAGGTGAGGTCCTTTTGGAGTTAAGAAAGCCTTGCTCTTTGTCTGAGACTGAGGCTGCCTCTGGCTGTCAGCTAAAGGGTTTATGATGCTCTTATGAATGCAGACTAACTTGTTATTTTACAGAATTCCAATCAGAGTGAAAATTCTTTGTTTTGCATGTGTGTGTGTTTGTATGTTCAGATGCAGTGTGTGCTCAAGAAGCACAGAACGACTTTTCCCCCACTCTTCAGACTCAAGCTCCCTGCACAGCTCTCACTACAGCCACTTCAATAATGACTCTGAAGGTAACAGCATGAAGTCATCCATTCATGCTTCATATGTATTTTAGCTCATTTAGCCGTATGCCTTAAATAGCCATATTGGCTTGTAACTCTTGTGAATAAAGATACATCTTATTGCAAACTCGTTTTTCGGTTGCACCATATAACTTTTTCTTAATTGGATTGTTTTATTTGCATTCTTGATAGAAGACAAGTAAGTCGACATCATCCAGTATTTGATAAAGAAAAAAGCCAATTGTTGAAAACATGGAGAGATTGGCATCAATTAACATCTCACGACCCTTAAGATATACTATGCATGGTGTAATAACTGCTTTTAGTTCAGCTGTGTCTTTATCTAAAGCACACTGCAGCTCTCTCCAGCTTAAGCCTTTCAATAAGTATGTTTAAAACTCATTCACTTGCAGAGTCTTAAATTTAGATAATAGATCACGATTAGTATACACCATTTTGGTGTATTTAAGTCGAAGCATAAAAATGTATGGCTTAAGGAAGCAATCACAGAATGTAAACACAAACCAATGTTTGAACAATAACCCAAACTAGTTAAGCCAGTTTTGAAATAGGATTTGGCAGTAAAGTTTGCATAAGGGGCTGCTTGATAAACAGCAGCATGGTACTCAAAGAATCATTGATGATTGTAGAAGAAATGAAACATAGAAATGAAACATTCTTTCTCTGTTTCTGTCGCTCCAGGTGACTGGGTAAGTGTGGAGGGAAGGTTCAGGTGTGTGTCTCTCACTTGTATGTCAAGCTCTTGTCCCAAGAGTCCCTTGGGCCTCTCGCCCTCAGCTCACCTTGCAGATGGAACAGGTGACCTCATCCTGGTCTGGGACACCCACCCACTGGGATTCCTCAAGTACCTCTACAGGCACACAAGCTCACAGGACCAGGTAAGGGTAATATTTTGCATCAATTCAATGCTGCTGCTGTAGCACATTGCAACTCTTACTGACTCAATCTCTCTCCTGCTTTGTTTTAGTTTGACCTGCCATTTGTTGAGGTTCACCGAGTTAAGGCAGTCCGTTTCTCTCTTCCCCCTGGCAAAGAGGAGGAGTCATTTGATGAGATTGGAGGACAGAATGATGTGGTTGATGATGAAGAGACAGGCTACATTGAGACTGCAAGCAGGACTGGATCCCAGCAGCACCTGGCAGATGCAGATTTGACAAAGAGGCAAAAAACAGCAAACCCATTTTTGTGCTGTACAGCCTGCAGCAAAGCTCCAGCTGTGTCAGTGTGGAATTGTGACGGAGAAATTCTGCCTTTCACTGAGATCCTCTGCAGGTGAGAGACAGTACAACCATCCATGCTGTGTTTAGGGTAATCTCTGCGGTACTGTTAAAAAGCTTTTTCATGTATCAACAGAAAAAAACTGGTTACTTCTTCACTGAAATGTAATAACATAAAATAAATAAACTTCTTCTCAGGATTCATGGCCAGTTGGTGCGTCTATATGCGAGGGGTATTGAAGACGGAGCAGCCATGCAGGACTACGTTGAAGAAAATGACAAGCATGAAAGGATATCTTACATCAACAGCCTCACATAAATGTTCAAGAAAGTTTGAAAAGAGGCATTTGGAATGTTTGAAAGGAGAGGCTACTTTGTGAAGGAGATTAGCAAGGTTTGTAGTCTCTAATAGCCAAAAAGATCCAAATATTTTTGGAACTTTAACAAGTTTTCTCATCACAGCTAAATCTATTTATTCTTAAAAGAATGTTTGTTTGTTAGAAAAAAAACTGCTCAATAAAAAAGCACAATTAAAAAACTAAATGACAGTGTTGTGCAGTTTGTTTTTCACTTGAGCATCCAGAAATTAAAACGTTGTGTAAAATCATCACAAGTTAAAACTCAAAATGCAACCTGCTAGAAAAAAGGAGACTGGCATATGGCGATGTATGCTTTATTGTTGCAACTTTTTTTTCCAGTGGCATATCCAAACTCAATTTGATGGTGATTTTGCATTTTAGATAAAGATGCACCAATTGTAAAAAAGTAGGGCAGACGTTGAAAATAACAATGTTGCCAACGGCTGACTCTGAAACCGATGTTTATTTCATCACTTCTTTGTAATTGTTTGCCTTTTTTTAATTCAGCTAAGGAATGTTATGTATTCAAATTGACTTTAATGGTCACCTCTTTCAACATGTCACTGTAACATGTCTTACAAACTGTATACTGCTCTTTCACAGGGACAGAGTCATCCTCCCACACTGCAGACATTGTATTTCACATTTAACCATGAAAACAAATCAGAGTTGACAGATAACTTCTTCTGTCCAATAAAAAAAAAACCTCTTTACTGAATCAGCAGTAAGGGAAACTGACTAAGGCCTATGCTTCACAGCTGGTATGGATCACTTACTGATGGGTTCATGCCACATCATTTGCTTATGGGCTGATGTCTGTCATCAGGGCAGATATCAGCAAATACCAATGTTCAAAAAATACATCCTGAATTTAAATATATATCCATTGTTTTTTTGTGGATGCATTGCTTCCTTACTAATAGACTGCATACTGTAAATGTTAATTACGCAACAGATGATAAAACAAACTAAACAGTCCGAGGGAAAAGTCATTTTAACACGCTCTTCTTTGCTGCTCATCACATTGCACTCTTGGCAGGATTGGGATATTGGGTAGAAATATTGTTTGAATTTGTTGACTGGAGGCCGCAACTTAAGAAAAGCACCTGGTGAAGAAAGACATAGGTAACATCAGCAGTTAAAGGAAATCTGACTAAACTAAATCTTTACTAAAAGTAAACATTTTCATGTATTGAGAGAAATGAACCATTCCAAATGATAGCGACATAAATATACAGTTGATAAATGGTAAAACTTTGCAATAAAGTACACACATTTTGCATAGTTAGTGGGAAACGATTGGGAAACAAACCATTAGGTCACCACTAAGTAATCACTAAGTAATGGGTAGATATGGTACACATGTTTTGCATCGTTAGTGGGAAAAGAATGGGGAACAAACTACTAGGTTACCACTAAGTAACCACTAAGTAATGGGTAGATAGTGAGTACTTCTTCATCACATGTTCTAGAGTAGCTAATGATTAGTTAGTGGGAAATGAATGGGGAACTAACTAGGTAACCATTAGTTAACAGGTAGATATGGTACACATATTTTGCATAGTGGGATGTGATGTGATGAGGAAGTACTCACTATCTGCCCATTACCTAGTGGTTAGTTTCCCAATTGTTTCCCACTAACTATGCAAAATATTTGTACCTTACTGTAAAGTGTTACCTGATAAACCAGTATAGCTTAAAACACCTACCTAGCAGCCATTCTTAGCAAATGAGGCACATTCAAACGTTTCTCCTTTGTCACCAACTGTTATTAAGGGAGTCACCTAATCTTACAAACCAGACCAACAAGCCTGTATGGTGTGGAAATGTTTCTTTCAGTGTTGTCATATTTTAGTGATGACGGTAATAACAGAGAACAGGTTTATGTTTGTGACATTCAAACAATCTTGTGTATACAGGTTTTCAGGTGTTAGCAGGTGGTGTTAAAAAGGGGGGGGGGAAGGGAGTGAGAAGAGTGAAAGATTTGTTTTTAAATTTCAAATCTTCAGGTGAACACTTAAATCAAGCAGCGAGTCATTTAATCTCCACTTGTAGGTTTTGATTTGTTTGTTTTTTTAAACAGTGGTGTTTTAACATGCAGACAAAATCATTCAATGACACAGCTGAAAAAAAGTATGCAGTAAACTTTATTTTTTGTAAACTTGCCAACAATAGCGTGTGTTTGTGTGTTCATGTGCACGTTAGTGTGAGATAGAAGGTATCACATTTTGTGGGGATGCACCCACTTGTATGTCCCCTCATAGCGGAATCCCACCCTCTTCACAAGGTCGTCTGCTTCGTTTGGACCCCGACTGTGGACACAACAAAGAGAAGGCAGGAGAGACAATGAAAATGAAGATGTGCATCATGATTTCATGTTTTTTTTTATCTTTTGAAAACAGGTTTTTTACCTTCCATAGGTGTAAGGGATGGGATTCTTCTTCTCTTCCTCTATTTGGTGCAGAAGTGGGGTGAAGATCCTCCAGGCCTCCCGCAGCTCATCACTGGAACAGACAAAGGAGAAGCTGAGGTGAACAAATAAACATTGATACAAAACACCTAGAATACTAAAGTAAGGGTAAACGGGACAACTAACCTGCGCACAAAGTGCATCTGATTTCCACAGAAGACATCCAGAATCAGTCGCTCATAAGCATCTGGGAGCTTCACATTCTAAAGGATGATGTTAAGAAACTGTAAAAACCTGCTCATGTCTGATCCAGAAATCTTTACCCATATTAAAATGGACGGTCTTTATTTTATAATGGATATAATAGGTAGGGTATTCTATTCTATTCTATATTGGACTGTAGAATTTATCGATTAGGTTGCCAACTTTAGATGTTTTTTTACAAACTGCATTTACCCTTTTCATTACATCGCTTTATTTATTCTTTTTGATAACTTTTTATGTCATAGATTTTCAACACTATCAAATGTCAACTTAAAATCAATAGATGACATGTTAAAAGTTAAAAAACACAAACTGCTGCAATTTGCAGAACAGATTCTTTGAGTAACGTGAGCCTGCAGCACCTTGTATCTGCTCTTGTATGTGAGGTCAAGCTCAGTCTCTTCCGGGCTGAAGTAAACCCCCGGCCTCTTGGTCATCATCTTCAGGTAGATTGCTTCGTCTGGCTGCACCCGCACCACCAGCTCGTTTCTCTGGCAGCGCTCGTTAAAGATGTCTCCTGGCACGTCGGTGAACTGCAAACGCACTTCTGCCTTTCGCTCGTTCAGAGCTTTACCACAGCGGAGGATGAAAGGAACCCCTGGAGAAAAAAATGGCAGATGTAGGCAGTGACAATAAATAGTAATGAAAAAAATAATGAAGAATGTCATGATATGTGAAGGAGAAATAAACATAAAAATGTAATTCTGCCCCACCATCCCATCTTTCATTCTGGACATAGAGCACTGCGGTGGCAAATGTTGGTGTGCAGGAGCCTTCCGGTACAGTGGGATCATCAAGGTATCCCAACTTGGAGTGGCCTTCCCCATTTGGGTCCCTCACATACTGACCGAGCACCACATCCGACACAGCAACAGGAGCTATATTCTTCAACACCTTCACCTACAGCACATCAATAATTACAAGATAACAGCAGTTTATTGGCATGGACCCACCTTTAATTCTAGACAAAATAAGTAGGTAGATGTTCACTATTCTAACCCCAAAGTCGAAGATGTTACCTTTTCATCCCTCACATCATCTGGGCTGGTGGAGGCAGGCTTCTCCATGGCAACCAAACAGAGCATCTGCAGGAGATGGTTCTGCATGACATCCCTACATCAATGGAAAAAAACACCATTAAGGCCAAACAAAAGCCTTGTGTAAAAGTGACATTTAATTCAGTGATTTGTCTCTCACCTTATGATGCCAAAGTCATCAAAGTATCCTCCTCGGCCCTGCGTGCCAAAAGGCTCCTTGAAGGTGAGGACCACACATGCAACGCTGTTCCTGTTCCATATGGGTCCAAAGATGCGATTTCCAAACCTGGAAGTGAGAGAATAAAACAAGTTAAACTAAAACCAGGACCACAGAAGCCAGAGATCCAAATTTTTAAGCAATGCTGTTGGAGAAATGCTGCTGTACTGAATATCAGCATGTCTGTGATGATCTACACTTGGCCTGTATCTTCCCTGCTTTAAACAAATCCAAGCTGCAGTGTGGTCCAGTATTCAGGACAATATTGTGTGGTATATTGTGTGATATTGCTTTTATACAACAGTTTTCCAAGCATCGTATAAAAGTCTACAACAAAACGTAACAAAAGAAAATTAGTTTGTTCATTAAATGATTAATCTTCTCCGCCAATCAGTTAGTCTTTCAACTTGACGGGAACTAGACTATTGTCCTATAGCAACAAATAAACAGTTCCCTCTGTTTGTACTAATTTGTGTGTGTCAACAAATGAATGCAGACCAGCTTCTTTATTTTGTATTTTACATTATTTACAGATATACACATTTAACTGTATGTTTTATTTACCATCTCGCTATTGAAACAGGAGTCTATTGACAGCTGCTTTGGCTATCATACCCTTAATTGTTTAATGTAGAACAGTCTGCTACAAAGTGTGTTCAGAACACCGACAGCAGAGGGATTCATATGGTTAAGTCCCAGTGGTGTTGTCCTCTATATCAACATCCATGGCATGCTACCTGTCCAATCAGATTATTTGGTAAGAACTAATTGTTGCCTTTTCTATGGATCTTGTTACCTGAGTACCATGAGGTTCTGGACCATCTCTTTACCCAGGTAGTGGTCTATGCGGTAGATTTGGTCCTCCACAAACAGGGCGGACAGGTGGGCTGACAGCTCCTGTGAGCTCTGGAGGTCCCGGCCAAAGGGTTTCTCAACAATCACCCTGTTCCAGCCTCTGTTTTTGAACATAGCTGATTAGAGTCACATGATCGAACAGCAAGTACAATACTTCTTCTGTGAACTCGAGAGAACAACAAACTGACTTGCGACCCATGCAGTGGGCTCTGATGTTTGTGCTGACATGGTGGTAGACAGTGGGGGGCAGAGCCAGGTAGAAGAGCCTGTTGGCATCCACTCCCCCTGGCAGAGATGACAGATGAACCTCAAGCTGCGCGAAGGAGCTGTTGTCGTCATACCGGCCTCTGAGGTATGAGTTCTTACTAAAGAAGGCTGAGAGGCTCTCGGTCTCTTCATCAGTGACCTGAGGGAAATGTTAGAAAATTATTCCTGAAAACACCTCCCAAACAATAAGTCATCTTATGTCACAGAACCAATTTGTTCTACTTTCAGATGAGGCAGACATGCTGTCTTGATGTCTTCAATGGTCAGGTTAGATCGAGCAAAACCCACAAAGTAGGTGTCATCTGGGAGGAGCCCATCTCTGAATAACCACCTATAGAGGAGACAATTAGTCAGCAGTAATACCAAGTGACTAAACAACTTTAGAGTAATGACTCAGACATAACTTGGTGTTTTACTCACCATAAAGTTGGATAGATCTTCTTTTTAGCAAGATCCCCCTGTGCAAACAATACAAATCAAATAGAGATATGATCAGTAACTTCATCTGATAATTCCTTTCGCTGCCATGAATCAATCAAGAGTCCAAAGAGCACTGGACTTTAAAAACAAGTGGTCACAGCCGAGTAGAGTGAGTAGGTCTGTTGAGTAATGTGAGAACTTTGAACACAGGACTCTGAGACTTAGAGTAATGTTAAAAAGTAACTTGATTTAGCATACAAATAGATTTTGCGACTTGTGCTGGGATTGAGGGAAAGAAGAATAACAGCCTCACACAGTATGTGTATGCTCCAAAATGATCCCCTTCTTTCAATGTGAGGTAAAGGAAAAAGTAGATGCAGCACATTTCAGACAACACGGAATTCCCATTATGTTTAACACACTGCAATATCCCCCAGTGAGTTGTTGCCCTGTGGGTTTTTTTGGGAACTCTGTTGGGATCCTGTCACATTGAAGTCCGTTTTAAACATTCAACTTTGCTGGTAGTACTTTTATGCAGATGGTAATGAGATTGATTGACTTGAACTTAGCAAACAGGATAGTTAATATCTTTACTCTACTAACTTGACATGTAGAACGGATCAAATATTACTACAAATCTTCAATTCTGTTGGAGATAAGTGTTATCACTTATAATTTTAGACATAGGAAACTGTTATTCATGCCATGCTGTGTGCTTTTCATAGGCTGTACTCACAGAGGCTCCGAGGATGATGAATATGTGTGTGCTGGATTGGCTGGACTGCCGCTCTCCATAGAGCTCCCTCCTGAGCTGTCCAAAAACCTCAGAACGACTCAGAGGCTCAGTGCTCATCTTCTGGTCCATTTGGTCTCACTCTGTCCCTCTTGTTGACACTCTCATTTCCCTATTTCTAGTACACACAGTATTGTGAAATGTCAACAGTCATCCTTGCCTTGCAAAAATGCCTAAGCAAGTTTATACTGCCACCTATTGTTCCAAAGAACAAACACATTCAATTCAATGCTTCCTCATGCTTTGTAACAACCTCCAGTCCAGCATGTTAGATTTACAGGGCGACTCCAGGCTTTAAATTAAATCTGCGCATTCCACCTGCAGATTAGGTTTGGCAACTTAGGAGAAATCCTGCTCATTCACTTTTACTCACATTTCAGGTCGGCACAGACAGGGCTGAAAGTAAGTACTTGGCAGGAATGTGTCCTTCTCCTAAACCACTCCTTTAACAAAGGTTGCGCAAACATTTACATAGTTCCTTCAATCTGAGCAAGACGTGTGGCTTTTTGCAGAGTGAGAAAGTGCTTATCAGCACATTAACCCTGGCAGTGCAATTTGCAGAAGTTATAAAAATGTCAGTGTTTCGAATGTTTTAATATCTGTAGCATCAGTAAGCACAGCGTCTACAGTCTAAGTCAGGGGTGCCCAACCTTTTTTGAACCAAGATCTACTTTTAAAGTTACCAGTCTGCCGAGATCTACCAGTCCACATAGTGAGCCATAGCCTTTACCAACAGCCTACAAACGCATTTAATACTCACACAACAAACAGAAAATAATAAGAGTTCTGTAAAAAATAATGCAATATCGACATACTTTTTTTAAACTCTTATTTTAGGGTAGGCTACAATTTAATATCAAGTTTGTATTTATATCACATATGTTTTCCCCTTAATTTAGTTTACAACAAACAACTTTAATCTGTGTGGAGATGTTCACAGACTACAGCAGGCTGCTGTGAGATGATGTTGCTTTTGTTAAATTAGCTGCAGACACGGTGAGAGTGAACGGAGTAAAGTCCAACCGACTGTTTGACCGGGTCACGTGTGTTCCCGCCTCGGTCCGTACGGATCACGGATCAACTGTGTGCTGTAGCACTAAAAGTAAAAAGTAAAAAGGTTCGCGTGGTGGCTGGCGCTCCAGAGCAAGTGTGTGTGTGTGTGTGTGTGTGTGTGTGTGCGTGTGCGTTTGCGTTGTATGTTGGTGTGTCTCAGCGTGCCCCGCGATGCTCACAGTCATGACAGCAGAGAGGAGCAGAGAAAAGTAGCTGCAGCTTCATCAAATGCGCTTAATACTCGTAGCATAGTTTCTATACATGACTTTTTGGTAAAACAAAACCCCCCCGGTTTTACCTGCACGTCATTGCGCATGCCTGCACTCTCTCTTGCGCTCGCTCTCTCATGCACGCAGCAATTTCATGAATAAATGAAAAATTAAATACAAACAGGTCGGAAGTATACTTGGCTCCCCAAACAGGTATCGTGTGTGGGAAAAACTGCAATGAGATGAAATTGAAATCACTTTTCTATTTTACAATTGTATTTTATATTGACTAAACATCTCGCGATCGACTGTTTGGGCACCCCTGGTCTAAGTTAATCATTCTTTCAGGATGTTGTACACTAGGTAAATCAGTACACACCTTTACTTAATTAAATAAGACACACACAGTACACACGTAGACCAGAATGATTTAATCAGGACCAAAAATCTAAGCACATGGTGCAAACTGATATGTATCAGTGTTTAATACAAAAGCCAGTCAATTCTGATTCCCTCTTAATACATACTGTGTTAAGAAATTACTTCAATTTTATAAATTATCATGTCTTCCACAAAGTATTATTAAAATAACTATTTCACATCATGTCACATTTCAGCATGTCAGACAAAAACAGTCACAGTCAAACAGCATTTTATGTAAGCCGGAGTGTCAATTCCCTGAATTAAGATCATTGCAAGCAGAAAGTGATCCACCATCAAGCTGTCCCTCCTGGGTGTTAAATAAACAAGCCGCCTGTTAGTCCCCAAAACACCATTAAATGTCTTCTCCCCAGTTTACTTCATGAAAAAATATAAAACAATTTAAGGCCAACCCAAGCGTCTTCGATAGATGTGACTGTCTTCTCTCTGTCCTTCGTCTTCATCTGTCCACTCAGCATAGACCATCAACCTGAGCTCCACAGTATGACGCCGCCTGGATCAATGCTGTGTCAGCCCTGCAGAGCAGAGTCTGAGGAAGGTGCATTAGGTGCCACAGGTCACCTGATTAGAGGTCAACTTAAGCTCCAGTGCTGGTAGAGGTTAGCCGCGTCACAGTTGTCCATTTGGATCTGGCCTCCTTTAAGTTGTAAACATTTTCCACTACTGGGATTCTTAAGAAGATTTTCCTGCAAAGTAGGATAAGACAAAAAGTCAATTAACACACACACCTGAATATAAACAAACAGAATAACACTTCCTCTAATTATCTAACAGCTCAATACTAAACAAAAACATTTTATGTTTTTGAGCAAAAGCGCTTGCACTGCTGTCCTTACTGCAAAAAGCTGGTTAGCTTAGCTTAGGATATGGACCAGGAGCAGAGACAATAGCTCACCATTTCCTGTCCTATAATATATAGCAAAGATATATAATAATGTTAATTTTCTCGACTCACAACAAAGTAAAGAGAAGCATAATTCCCCCAAAAGTTCTTAATTTTACATTCAGTCCAGCTTGTAGTGCTCCTCACCTCTGTAAACATGAACTCCTGTTCTGGTGACAAACTGGTGCCCTTCCCTTTCCGTTTGCAGAGCTCGATCTTGACCTGCTCAGGATAGGGTGATGCATGAAGACACAACTGCTTGCCAATATTATGACGTAGCTCCTTATGAGACGTGTACTCAAAGTACTAGAAAAAGAAAAAAAAAATCATCCAATCAGAAATTCTGACAATGTCAAAGAACGTGATATAAGCATCATTTTTTAAATTCCATATGTGTAAGTCATGGTTAGTGTACCTGGTTGCCTCCCATGTTGTGACACTGATACATGATCACAGGTTTACCTCCCTGGTTGTCGCCTCCTACATCCAGACATGTATTAGATCCTGCGTTTCTCAGCTTTACCAAAGACAGACACGACACATCATTAAAATACATCCGCAGTCATGTGAGGGGAGTAATATCTTTCTTTTTCTACATTTAGACAAAGGGAAATGTGACTCACTGCTCCATGTTGCACTGGGTTTAAATCTGGTATGTAGGCTTCTGGGTAGATATTCTGCAAGTACCAGGTGAAGTTCTTGCACTTAAGCCTCTCCCTCAGATTCAGACGATCAGAGATGTCGCCATACTTTTGCTAAAAGAATGGATGATCTGTATTTAAAACTATGAACAATACCTCACATGATGATTATATAAACGTGTTGCAGTGAGGGAGGCAAACTGCTGCCAAAGATTCAGTGGGAATGCAGTGATAAAAGTCAATGCATTCAACATCTGATCATGAGCACTCCCCGTCAGCGGGTCACACTGACCATTTGGGCCATGGTTTCAGCATTCTTGTGGCGGCGATAATAAATTTTCTTGTAGTCATCCATCCAGACCTCAGCCAGGCGAACCAGGTTGCGAGTGATGACCTCTACGCCATTGGGGAAGGTATGGGGGCTCTTGGTGCGGAAAACATGTCCGACCACAGAACATGGGAGGATCTCGAGCTGACCCCCACACTGCCACACCTGCAAAACACATTTAAAACATGGAGAAATGAAGGCTCTAACTTCCTAATGACAAGAAGATTTATAAGATAATAGGTGGAGCTTAGGGAGCATAGATAAAGAGACAAACCCTGAAAGACATCTCCAGATTTTCACCACCCCAGATCTCCATCTTGTCATCATAAGTTCCAATGTGCTCAAAGTACTTCTTTGAGATCGAGAAGAGACCGCCAGCAAAAGTAGGTGTTCTGAAATAATCACAGCCAGAAAAAAAAAAAAATCCATGATGTGATTCATGATGTTCTCATAGGCATAATCAAAAAGATCTCTCTTACTTTACAGGGTAAGTTTCATCCTTGCGCAGCTTCCCTGCATCTTCAGGGATTGGCTCCCAGCCGAAGGTGAGGCTCCAGTCAAAGTTGCCACGGTTGTAAGCGCGGCTAGTGGCGACAGGCTTGTGGAAGTTAAAACTGTTGAGGTCAATGGAGGTAATTTCAGGACTAACCACAGCAGTGGGCTCCTCAACAATGCGGACTAACAGAGGTTCAAGCCAACCGTGGAAACACTCACCTACACAGGGACAGAGATCAGATGTTGACACTTAAGTTAACTTAACTTCACACTGCAAGCCTTAATGCTCAATTCTGATTTTATTGCTCAGATCAGATTTTTTTTTTGGGCTGTTCAAATTGCTTATGAAATGCGACATGTTTCACATTCCTGTGGGAATACAAATCTGATTTTAAAATAACAGACTCAATGTGATATGTGCTGTTCAAACAGTCAAAAAAAACAGATCTGAGAACAGATTCAGGTGACACTGGTTTTGGATGCAGTGTTAACACAGCCTTAGTCTGGGGCAACGCATGGCCTCATGAATAAGTTGGTTTTACATCAAAATTAGCTGAAATTATTATTTGGTCCTTTTTGAGACACACAGGTACTTCAAATTGTAATTGTGTATTTGTCGGTGTATTTGTTTTCTTACAGTGTGCATCCAGAAAGGTTAGCACCTCGCCCTGAGCAATACTGGCACCCAGCAATCTGGCAGTGATGAGACCCTTCCTCTGGGGCTGCCTCACTACCTTCACAATCTTCAGCTGACGCACATATTCCTCCAACGGGTCCTTGAGGTGGTCTGAAGAAGTTTAAACAACATAATTCAATTTTGCTCATTCTTAATTTAAAACATGTTTGAATAAAAATGTTGCCTTAGGTGAGCTGTGGTGGTTTGAGGTCTTACAGTGTTGTATCATGTAAGAGTGTAATCAGGATACACCATGACATCTATCAATCTACAACAACGCACACACTCAACGCCTGATATGGTCAGAGATACAAAAGACCAACAATAGTGACCTGTTAAAAACTTGTTTTCTGACTGTCATTTTAAAGCAGAAGCTTGCTTGCCCATTGAAGAAAAAAGAGAAGGATATTCATGTTTATAACTATGACGCTACTAAGATAAGAAACAGCAACGAGGTTGCTCGTAAAACTAGGTCACACTTCCTTTCAACATGCTTTTGACCTCATGCTGTACATTTGTGACAAGTTTCAGTCTTAAAGAATCCACCAACTTTAAATGTTATAAAAGCTTGTTCCTGTGGTTGCAAAAAAAGGAAGTTTGGGTTTAGTGGCCCATGTAAATATAGCGGAGGCAAAAAGCAAGAAATACTTAATTATGTAGCTGCTGTACAGCGATACAGACATTAGAAATGTTACCACACATCAAAGTTGAACTGTTTGCATAGTAAAACAAGTTCCTATGCAAAATATAACGAAGCTGCACATTTACTTCAAAGATAAAATCACTGTAGTTTGCATTTCACCTGAGGACAACCATACCTGCCTATAGTAAGAGACACATTATTACTATTACTGTTATTTTATGTGTCACTGCACACCACACCCAAGTGTCTTTTGCAGTTTCAAAGACCCAACATGCCTTTTACTTCACTTATTTGTGTGCAAGCTACTTTGAATGCAAAAGTATCATCATTCTAAGATATCTTATTAAGGCTCAGGGTTAACAGGGAATGTCGTGCGTGAAATTTAAGTTAATATATCACTTATATTACTTAAGTGCAGACATGATTTGTGATGTACTTCCCTGTAAAAGTCCAACCAGTGCTTTTTGGTGATTATCTAGTTCATGTTGAAAAAGTTATCTTACTCTGCTTTTTTAAAATGTTTTTTTTTTCACAACACTTTACTAGTTTATAACTAGAACATGTGCTCATACTTTTCATTATTTATCTGCTTGTCAGTACAACATGAAGAGATTAGATTTTGTGTTTTTAGCACATCAAAAATCATTTTCAAAAACAAGTACAGAAAAATATGAATTAATTTATCAAATTTGGTTTGCATTTCTGCTATTCCTCACAAATTAATCTCCAATAGTTAGGCATAGGCTACGACAGACATATCTACCTACTTTACTGATCTGTGAAATATTTAATTACATTTATATGTTTTTTTATTAGTGTTTATAATTTCACACCTGCAACACTGGCATCATCGACCATGATGATCTCTTTGAGAAGGAAAGCAGGGGATGTGTGCAGGACGCTGTATACAGTCCTGAGGAGGGTGGACCAAGCCTCATTGTGGAAGACAATAATAACACTGGTGGTCGGCAGTGGAGGACAGCGAGGAAACTTCCTGTTTACACACCTGAAAATGTTAAAAAAGCAAACGTGATGAAACACAGGTGGTCTTGTGGAAACATGTCTAAAAGACCTCTCCTGATACTCATGTTCCGCAAATAAAAATTAACAATAGCAAATTGTGCAAACAGCTCAAAACAAACAGCTTATTTAAAAAAAGCCCCATGAAAACAGATTGGTCAAAGCCTTAAAGCCTGTGACATGGACAACATTAATAGTCAATTAAAGTTTTTACAACAACACAGATAGAGCCTTAGTCTCAAAAATCAAAGATATGGAAATGTGCAAAGTGCTGTGTCCAATAAATATTTGGGGTAATCTTTCAGATTTTGAATCAGTGATTTTCCACGAGTCACTGATTCCATTCCCTTCAATCCATTCAGAGCATGACCCCCGGCTGAGTCGTAGGGTATCAGCTGGCCTGACGTGTACATATCAGCACACTTGTGGTAAAACAGTGATAAGTCTAAGAATAATTTCGGAATGTTTGCTTACTCTGGAGGCCTTGTGTCATCCCCTAGACTGCGGCTGAGCGATATGCGGTCGCTGGCAAACTGGTTGAAACAGTGCCGTGTCATTCCCTCGGCTTTTTCCTTCTCCTCCTCTGGAGACATATGGCTTTTAGGAAATCCCTTCCCATCAGCCCCAGGGGCGTTGGGGTCCTGGGGTGGTCTCTCCAGGTGAGGTCGAAGCTCAGACTGGGTGAAGAATCCAGCAGGGCAGTTGACGTCCTCGGTGGGCTGGGACTCCACTGGTTGAGGCTCAGGAGCTCCGATCTGGAACCCAATGTTGTTCACAGCATCTCGCACCATGACCATCACCTTGTCCCTCTTGACAACAAGCTCCTGAAACCAGGGGTCGCCAGTCGGTGAAGGGCCGACATCCCTCTGGAGAACAACGACGGCCACCATGAAGAGAGTCCCCGCAAGGAGCACCAGCTTCAGAGGGGACATTCGTCGACGTAAAAACCAACGCATGATCCAGAGTAAGTGTTTTTCTCAAAGCTGCTGAAAACAGAAAATAAAACTACTTAATCCACTTTGGCTGTCTGCAAATGTTTGTTCATTTTACATGAGGGTTTCAAGCAATCTCTGAAGAACACTTTTATCAAATCCTTACCCCCAGTCACAAAAATAAAATCCTGTTTGTGTGTCTCTGCAAGTGTCATAGCAGCAGGTACTCAAGCCAACTTAGCTCCTCCCTCCCCGTCTCTTTAGGAAACAGTCCCATAGGGTTGGAGATAACAGGATGAGGTTGTGCAAAAACACACCACACCTTTAAGTAAACACCTGAGTTCACCTGCTCTGGCCAGTCCTCCAGGACCCACGTGGCAACAGGTGCACTGTGACACGACAGGTTCAACCTGCATCTCCCACACAGGTTAATAATTGACACACACGCACCACCCTGTATCCACACCTGCTTTATACACACCTCACACAAATGAGCATCTGTTAATGGAATGGGAGTTTGCATTGTGGAGTCTGACACGTCAACCAGTGTTAGGCATTATTAAGCGGCTGTTTCCTGCTATGTGAAACAGGATATTCTAGTAATGTGGGACATCTGCATGTCCCTAGGTGATCACTGTTCAGTACGAGACTCACTCTTACTTGGTCATAATTAATTCACCCTATTCTCAAGCCAGCCTCCTTCATTATTGATTCAACAGGACACTCTTTTTTGTGTTTCAGAACACAGAACAAGTTTTCTCTAAAGGATAACCAGTTAGTCCAGTTTGTCATTGTAAGCTATGACAGAAAAGGAGGTGGAAAAATATCTAACCAGGCAACTTAAAAACTATGTAAATCTTATTGACTCATAGATTTGAAATTATCTGATATTAGAAAGAGTAGGCTACTGTCAAGATCTGCTCTATTTTAACTAATTTATAAATAAATACTTATAAATAAATGTGACGTCATTGCCAAAATACTTAAGCCTAATGTTCCATATTGCCTTTAGTAAAATATATAGGACAAGCGGCGTTTCATAAACAGACTTGATATTTACAAATGATATTTACAGCTCAAAGTAACTTGACGTAGACACATTCTACCATAAAAAGAAATCATGATATAAACTCGTTCAGCGAGACGATTTACAGCAGAAAAACGAAAGAGGAAGAGCTGACTTTTTGTCATTCAGCGTGTGGTCTCATTCAAAGTCGAAACAACACATGCAAATGTCACTTTTTTCGCGGATGAATAAAACCGGCCAGTCTCTAACACGACAGAGGGAATCTACTAAAACTTAATATTAAAAAGGCCTTTATGACTCCAAAAGCTGCCACTTACCTTTACACTGACGAGAAGTTGACGCTTACACCTGTTCCGGTTGTTGTGATATTCTTTTTATGTGTGAAAAGTTCCCCAGTGAGCACAGTGCGGTTTATCTAGTTGATTGAAGTTGATAGACTGGAGATTGTAACAATACAGAAGACAGCAGTTCCGTTGCCTCCCGGCTTTTTGCTTTGAAACGTACAGGTGTCATTGGTTGAAATGATTAGCTGGAGTCCCCTGCTGGTCGCGCGTGCACCCAGAGTTTTCTCAAGAAGTACGTTAAAACCATAAAACAGAGCACGAGTATTTGATTGTCATACAGTACGGAATAAATGAACAATATATGTTTGAAAACTGATTTTTTTTTTTTTTATAAACTAGCAAGAAAACGAAACAATAATAAAAAAAAAAATCGAATAAAAAATAGATATAAATTCGGGTAATATTATTAGATATTGTAGGCCTGCTAAGATCTCGCTACTGCTAAAGAATGAGCAAAAGTAGTCAATGATAGGCTATATAAACACCTGAGTAGTTGTTTTTTTAAGTTACAGTTTAAGGAAACATTAGGCTTACCCAGTAAGTGCTTTTTCATCAGGGATTAGAAGGAATTTATGTCGCTTAATTAATGTTCAGCATAGAGTGCTGTTAGTGAACATAGCCATTACCTCAACAGAAATTAATTATGAATGAGCAAGCAATTAAATACTCTCGTGTATAAGCGTCTTGTAACTGTATACTGTTTTATTCTGAAAGGGAGAAGGAGGCGTGTCTCAGCTTACTGTCACAGGGAGAAATCTTGGTTGCGGGCTGCTGATTGACATGCATGCTAAATTAAATCCTGACTAAAAATGCACCTTTAAAAGGGCTAGAGGGTTTGTAAAAAAAACCATAGACCATTCCTACAACAGCAATACTCCTTTTTTCCTTTAACATGTATCACTGTCAATACACGTTTATAAGAGCAAATTAAGGAAAGGTGGCGGTCTGTAGCTCCTTGGAAAAATCGTCTACATCAATCATGATATGTGAGAGAATTATGGCAGAGGAATAATAAACCAAATAAACGCAATCAGTGCAAAATGGCCATTTATTAATTTCTGATCAAAAGGGGAATGAATCAACAATTGCGCTTACTACGACATTTTAAAGTAAAATGCAACAGTGTTAAGTTGAACCTTCACTTTAATTAAGGAAGGAAAGGGATAAGTAAAAGTGAGCATTGTTTTTCTACAGCCCAGAGAGGCTGCCTTTTAGCCTCATACAGAAAAGTTAGCAGATCAACACCCGGTGTAAAACCAATCTCGTTATAAAAACACCTTCACTTTTCATCAAATATGATGTCCAATCAATTTGGCCACAAGTAAAACAATAAAACTCTGTATTCAGTACCAAAGGCAATTTATAGAATGGGTTTCTTCAGTAGTAGCTTCATTGTGGACAAAAGTATATATTGTTACATTCATGTGGTTATTGTTTTGAACTCTTACTTTGGGAGTTACAAACCTCCATGTGCCACACACAACCATAAAGGATCAAATACTGTTGTGTAAAGATGTGAATATTGGTCCAGAAAGTATGGGGACCTTAGAACTGCATAATCTCAAGGCAATATGTGTGAGCTGAAGGAGAATCCTACTACCAGAAACCAGTTTACGTCCACACGTTGTAACATAATCCAAAATATTCATTTCAAAGGCTAACGCATCTTTAGGTTGGAATGAATTTTTTTCAAAATTACAGTCCATCAAAGGCGCTGTAGATATAATTCTCTTCATTTTGACACAAGAAATCAGGAATGGTCACACAACTCTGAAGAAATAATATAAAACATGCTTTGCAGCAACCGGTTTGGCAAGAAAGCATTGTCGTACAGTATCATAAAAACCTCACAGTGAAAAGTTACAGTTCACGTAACCAGATGCTAATATTTATCTATGAGGGGGTATCCTTATAGATACAGATCAGCATCTGGCTACATGTGTACACACCCACACACACACACAATCAGAAACACACACCCAAACACCCATACAAACAGTCTACTAGCACACACATTTAGAAAACATGTCATAACAGTTAAACAATCTCTCTTCAGTACCGTGATTCTAATGCAACATACCTTCCTTCATTTCATACTTCTTGTTTATGGCTGGAACCAAAAACAACATTATAGGGAGCAGGTGATCACTCGTACATTTCAGTGAACCACAAACAACCTCACGCCTGGCATGTGTCTAATCACAGGCTGGAAGAAACAAAAAAAAAAGGCCCTGATAAGAAACAAGACACTCCAAGCCAAGGTTATTTGAGGGTTTTCTACCTGCGTATGTGTGCATGTGCCTGTGTTCTCCTTCATAAGTTCACAAAAATAAAAAGTGTTCATAACTATCACCGACAGTGATATTGCCGTGGCCTTTATTGTAAAAGATGAATAAATTACTTAAGGACACTGTACTTTGAACAGAATCACTGGTGTTTGTATCATATCAAACATTTGTTCTTTGGTCATTTTCTCTCATGTTGTCCTTGCATATTTTCTTATAAGTAACGCGTTTTGCTGATATATAGATTTTTTTTGTACAAGGTCATAGCAAAAATCCATCTGCACAAAAATAAATAAAGACTCCAGAGGAAATACTTGTACTATTGCTCATAAACACAAGCATAGCCACTTCTGTTCTAAGGCAACTGGGCTTCATGATCTCTTGAGCAGCTTGGGAAAAAGCCTTCACAACGTTACATGTGACATCATACACATGGGCCCAGCTCGTGTTGGCTGGCCTGTCTCCTCCTCTCCCACTTTACTGTGCTGCGGCGCTCAAAGTCGGGCTGACCACTCAGTGTCTATGCAGTCTCTGTCTTGTCAGTACAATGGGAGTCGCACTGCGGTCGACCTCTGGGTGTTAACTGCCCGGGGGGCCGCTGGTGAGGAAGTAAGTGGTCATCTCCCCCTTCCCCTTCACCTTGACAACACCTCGACAGTCGAGCTGGTATCCATTGTTGACCAGCACGTGGTATAAGTCTGTGGTCACCTAAGACAGAACAAGGACATTTGAAACCAAGGATGTCAGATACTCAACCCTTAACAAGAAACACACTCAGTCCCAGTCTGACGGGTTTCACAATCTCCCTGAATGGAAATTGAAAGATACAAAACATAAAAAGTTTATAATGTAGTCAATTTTGTAAAAACTTGAGCAAAAAAAAAATCATCTTACCTACCAAGTGCTCAAAAATCAACCATAGAAAGAAAGTTAATTTAATTTACTTTAAGTAATTTATCAAGCACTGTTGCTATATTTGAAGCTTAATTTTTATGACAATTTCCTGCCTTCATGTGTTCTCTATTATGATTCTATATTAAACATATGTGGGGTTTGATTAGTTAGTCAAATAACATTCAATTATAAATCGATTGGTGCAGCATTATATACTGTGCATTGTAGTGTAATTTTATTTGCAGTGTTTCTGACTGGCCAACAGATGGCAGCATTGTACTGTGATCTGAAAACAGACAACTTCTGGATTTGATTTAGGGTAAAAAATGTCACAACAACTCTGAGCTCAGTTGGTGTTCTTCTCACAAGTGTTACCATCCATGAGAAGAGATGATGAATAAGACTGTGGAAATCGTGTCCTTAACTGACCAAACTGACTGTGATTAAAATGTTTCCCTTTTAAAGATGAGAACAGCCTGTTCAATCCTGACATGCATTCTTGCCTCAAAGGCACTCCTGCAGAGCAGATGTCGAAAACCCAAAATACCCTAGCTGAAGGACTGTGCAGCCATGATACCTTCTTACATGGCAAAGGAAAAAATGACTCAGCCTCTTTCAGAAAAAAAAAACAAAAAAAAAACAGTCCTTCAAAATGTGCATGCATTAGGGTGATACACATCTCTGAGTTTGATGCAGAGAAGATAGCAAGAATGCACTTGAGCAGATTTAAGTAGTATTACTTATCTCAAACACACTTGACATTTCTAAGTACGTTTCTGTATTTGTTTGTTTTATAAATTGGCTGAATATGTTATCTTAAGCAACTAAATTCGCTCTTGAATAAAGTTACAAACTGCTGAGGATATACTGAGCAGATTTGAGTGCAGTACCTGGATGCAGTCTGGTACTCCTGTGCTGTCCATCCGACTGGCCACATTCACTGTGTTCCCCCAGATATCATACTGGGGTTTCCTGGCTCCAATCACCCCTGCTACAACCGGCCCCATGTTTAACCCTAAGAAAATATCACCAGCAGTTACCATGTAAGTAGATTACACAGTTCCCCTTTGACTGAGTTATAAGATGTTGGAACCAGAACCCAGGCTTACCTATCTTCATCTGGAAGTTGTTGAAGGAGTGTTCATTGATGTATTTCATCTGCTCCCTGAGTCTCATGGCGTAATCGGCCAGAGCTAAGATGTGTGAGCGACCCTCTCTGTCGTAGGTGGAGTCATTGAGGCCAGAGGCTGCCATGTAGGTGGAGCCAATGGTCTTGATTTTCTCCAGCTGACGGAACCGTTCTTCACTGATGATCTAGAAATTAATAATCGAAAGCGTATATGGAAAGGAAGTGCAACAAGAGCAGTACATCAGCTACAGGATATCAGCTTTATGAGTGTCAGAACACACAAAACAGGAAAAAGGTGATTGATTTACTCTGCATTCATCTTTTTCTCTCACATTTTTCTCTTCTCACCTCGTCAAAATCGGCGATGATCTCATTGAGCAGTCTGAGGCACTCCACCCCCTCGTTGTTAGCCTCCAGCTCAACGTAAAACTCTGAAAAGTTGCTGATGGAGGCAAACATGACAGCGACACACTCACATGACTGGTAGTACAACTCGTCATTCCGACGCTCCCGTGCTAGAAAGTGGGCGGCTACATCCTTGGGCAGGATGTTGTGAAGCAGGCGGCGATTGTAGGCCTGCAGCTCTTCCATCTCCTCCTTCTCCTCTGTGGCCTGAAGGTGGATGGGAGGAGGGGGGAGAAGTGGCGCATTATTATTTTTTTTGTCATGTGAGTAGATCATTGAAGTAGTCTGTTGCCTCAGTGACACAAAACTAAATTGGCTGAATTCCATCTTGCTTCTCCGTCAGGGCCACTGTCACACTTTAATGGCTTCCTTTGACACTAGAATACAATAGACTCATCCCCAAAGTTATTACTAACTCCTTTAAAAAACATCCAGTGCCTCTGCCAGATTTGTTATGTTTTTTTCCTCCTGTGATACAGTTTGTCTGTTTTTCAGTCTGCTGGATTACAATACATTAGGATGTGTGACACTTTCTTGACTCCAGAGGTGCACACGTTTAGCTGCCTCTACAGATCTCCTAAATAAAAACAATAAAAACAAACAACAATCAAAGCAATCCAGACGCAAATAGAAGCACATACCAATGACAACCACAATCAACAGATTTGCACATTAACCACATGTTCCAATGTTAACACAGCATTAATAAATCCAGAATTATCTGGATTTATTAAAGAGCTTACTCCATAAATTAGCTCTTGTGTAAAATGTGTTTGTTGTTTGTATGTGCTTGCAAGTTTAGCAGGATTCATAAACCTGTTTGACTGGTGTGGTTTACTCCATTTTTTGATAAGTCATAAAGGTTGCGGTTAAAAGGGTTTGAATAATAGTGGCTTTAGTTTTTGTTTTTTTAAATCACACAAAACAGTTTCCTTTACCTGCAGCTTCCAGAGGAAGTCAAGGCGTGCAGTGGACTCCACCTGCTGGCCGTGCAAATAGAGAGCCAGAACAAACACTGTGAGAATTATCGGGGTCAAGACCTTAAGGGGCACCTTGGTCACGGTCTCCAGGCTGAGGAGGGAAATAGGAGATGATGAGAAAAATCAATGATTGTGTTGCCTAGGAGTGAAATGTTGCAACCATAAGCATTTATATATCATGCTATAATTGAGAGCTTCTCACCACTGTTCAGCAGTTTCATTGGAACGAGGCCTGGAAAAAAAACACAAGAGGAAGTCACATCAATAGATCATATGGGTCATTGAAATAAGGTAGGGAAATACAAAGTAACACAACTTACTGTTGTTGGGAAATATTAGAGACTTGCCTGAGGGGAAAAAAGAGAACATTAAAGTAGGAGTAGCGCCCAACTGGTGAACAAGAAAGTAGGTGTTTTGAATTGTTTACCTTATTGTAAAAAAGTAGGACATGTTTATTGTAAACTACAGTATTGTGACACAGTCGCTGAACTACCCAGGTTGAACATTAGGAAACACTGAGTGTACATGTATGTGTGTGTCCCTGTAGGGCACTCACAGGGTGTTCAGGGCACGAACCAGCAGGTCTGCATTGTCAAACAGGACAACCTGAGGCCACTCCACCAGAAGAAGAAAGGTGAGCTGGATGAACAGCATTAATGCCAGTTTCCCAATGCTGCTGATGTGGAGGAACACAGAGCAGGCCAGCAGGGTCAGCAGTACGCTGTAGCTGAAATACTGCAGCACAGAGGGGACAGCCGGTGTGGAGGAGGAGGCCAAAGTTAAGGAGAGTATTCAAACATACTTTTAATGGATACAGAAACAGACTAAATACAAAAATCCTTAAATGTCATGTGACTGACCTCGGGGAAATGGCAGGTCGTGTCCTCCTGGTTGGGACACACGATCAAACCGTCCTTTGCTGTCTTGGTCAGGTTGTACAGCAAACAGTTATTCATTGGTGTGTTCAGCTCCAAACACGCATTCAGATTCTCTCTGTAGCAGGTAAACTGGAGGACAAATGAAGACAAAGAATGACATTTAGCTATCTCCAAATTAGGGTGACATGGCGAAATACACTGCAGAAAAAGAATTTATACTAAAATCAAATAGCCCCAATATTGAAACATAAACATGCTTTATTTTTGTCATCAAACGGAAGTAGAGCCTTCTTTGATAAAGTTCCCTTGGACACATATCTTTGAATACTTGTGGTAGAGATATGAACCTTGTATTTTTTAATAAAAATAAATAATGTTTTTTAATTTTAATAAACAAATAACTTTTATCAAACCGTAACCACAGCTGTTTTTTGTAAATGACAATTTTTATGTAATTTAAAAAACACATTTGATGGCTTGGTAGAAGGACGTGAGGTTTCACTTGCATGTTTTTAACTGCATCATGACTTTTAACACTGTACTGGCTGTTTAACTAGTTGAAAGTGATTCGGACCTAAGACACGTGTTTTAACTGTGACCTGCCAAGGCACTGCAGATGTAAATTAGATCAAGGCCAACTCTGGTACAGTGCATGGTCCCTTAACAAATAAAATCAATAAAATCAAATAAATTGTTTGTTTTAGCTGTATATATACACACACACACACACACACACACACACACACACACACACACACACACATATATAAAATGCTAACAATGAATACTTAAAGGTCACATATTTTCCTCCTTTTCAACCAATTTTCAGAGGTCCCCAAAACATTAATGGAAATTTCTTGTTAAAAATCCACTCCGATTGTGTATTTTCGCATGCTTATAAACCCCTCTCTTTCAGTCCTGCTCAGAACGGGCTGTTTCTGTGTTTATAGCTTTAAATCTAAATGAGCTGTCCCTCTCTCTCTCTCTTTTTCACACTCCATGACCGACTGTTTACAGAGAAGGCAGACTCAGAGGGCAGAAGAAACACCTCGCTGTGGGAGAGCCACCCACCAGGGGGGAGGGGTTACTGCCCTTTGTGATGTCACAAAGGGGAAAATCTCCAAACGATTTTTTCATTGGATTTTGCATCTTTGCAGAAAATAAGTTCTGTGGCAAACACATATTGTGATGCGTAGGCGTTTTGGATAATCTTCACAAATGAACACCATTTTTATGATGTTTGAAGCGTTACTGCAGCCAACAGAAGTAAAAAGCTAACGTTATGCTCTAGAGAACTACACCAGGGTCGGATGACTTTGAAGTCACTACCGTTATGCTTCGGACGATTTCCGATAAGCTAATCAGCGTAACTTAATAAATTGTTTAATTAACCTATTTGCCTTAACCCAAAGATTAAACATACAGGAGACATCACGGACTCGTGAGAGAGTTCCCGGCGTTTGTATCCGGTGTGATGATTTTAATGACCCCGACAACCACTGTAGTCTCATCTAGCCATTTGTTAGCAACCGCCTTTTTAAGGACGCGTAAAAAATTCAAATTTCACAATGGGGAGTATTACCTAACAGAGTTTATGTTGTCTAACAAAACGGGAACATCTCGTAAGCTTCAGTTAACCACAGACCCATTCAAAATCCCCATTCAGTTTGAGAGGATAGACCCCATGGCGCTAAAATGCTAACTTAATTGCAGGTTTTAGGATTATAGGAATTTTCTTTCTTTCTTTTTTTAAAAACAAAAACAAAAACAGGATGCTGCAACATTTATTGAAAAACTCTCAAAAAGATTGGTGACATCTGAGGTGAAGTTTGTGAATAATTAATCACATTTTCATAGACCCTTGACTTGATTTCATTTTTGGGGAACAGTATAAAACAAAACATTACTACCACAACATGATAAAAAGATGTCAAAAGAGCTGTAGCACCTACCATGTTTGCAAAGGAGGAAATGAAGAGGAGGAGGATGGTGAGGACACCCACCAAAGTGCTGTGTGCACGAGACTGGACAATCTTCTTGGTAAGAGTCTGCAAGGCATTTGGGAAGAGCTAGAACGGAGAAAGAGAGGAGGAGATCAGTTAGCATTAATACCGTCAGTGGTACTGGCTGAAGACATATGATACCAATTCTTATCTGAAGGTATCTGCACAGATATTTTGAGTTGTCAAGGCTTTTGTTTCTTACTTTGATGCAGGAGTAGATGGCACTGATGAAGAGAATATTGGCAAGGATGATGAAGATGGTGATGTAAAGGCCGAGCATAACTTTTGTCCTGTGAAAGACAAGAAAAAAAACAGATTTGTTAAGACGCTCATCTCTCATTTAACTCCTGATGAACTAAAACCAAATTTCCTGTGCACAAATCAGTAGAATAAGGAAAGTAGAGGCGACCTATTGGAGAGAGCTACTCACTTTGGGAAAATGATAATCTGGATGAAACAGATGCAGCAGAAAACAAGGAGTATACAGGCCACGTATCCTCCAAAACGATCATCGATCTTTTTGGAGTACTGCAAAGGGAATATCAATGCAAAAATAAATGTCCTTATAGCTCAAATAAAGTGAAAGAATCATTTCAGAATTACATTTTTCATGAACTCCAGTGAAAAACCAACCTTTTTCTCGAGGTCGGGTGTCTGAAATGTGAGTAGGAATTTCTTGACATGGTCCTTCCTCAGCTGGTTGATGCTACGCGCATCGATGGCCCGTCCAAGAAACTCATCCACCTCATCCTCGGGGTTCAGGGCCTCCTGAGCACAGCGGCTATGAGGGAAAAGATTAATAGGTCAATGCCTGGTGCCTGGTGTGTGTGTGTGTGTGTGTGTGTGTGTGTGTGTGTGTGTGTGTGTGTGTGTGTGTGTGTGTGTATCTGTGAGTGAGTGTGTATGAGAGAGTTGGCCTAAGCTGTGACAGGCAGGATGACTCAGAGTTAATGTGGCATCAGTGCTGTGTTGGATTTGACCATATAAAATCAACAGTGGGCTCTGAAGTCAGACTGCTACAGTGACAGCCTGCCAGTCAACCACTAATAACAAAAGCTGATTTGGTAACAAGGACCGAGGCCAAAACACTCACTTGTCTTTGCTGGATGCTTCATCGATGCCCTGAGAAAAAAAAACAGAATTAGAAAATGACGCCAAAACACAGAAATGAAAGAGAAATAGACAAAAGGAGGTATTATTGAGCAGCCACGGTACATCTGAAAAATAGACAGAGACTCAGACATCTGCACAGCTAATCCCTGAGAGCCAGACTGATGTTTTAATTAATGCTCGGAGGCTTCAAATTACACCCTTGTTGCCCCCAGGGCTCAAACCCTCTGAGATGGAGAAAACTAAAGGCGGAGGAGAGGGAAGAATGTAGGAAAGAGGCGGAAATGAGACATGTAGCATAGAAAGAGGGAGGAAGTAAGAGCGAGTGAGTTAAGAGACATATCTGCAGTTGCAGCCACATCAGATTAGCTTCAGAGGTAAAGGGGGAACAGAGAGTTCAGAGGGGGAACAGGGAGTTCCTTGGAATCCTGTAATAACTCCTGTATGTTTCACCAGAACAGATCAATACGTCTCTCACATCCTCATTGTCTGCTCCAGGCCTTAGCATATTTACAGTTCTGTACAAACTTGTCACTTTGAGACAGTTTATTCATATTTGTAGAGCAACTCACTTATTTAACTTTGAGGAAGTCTGAAAGAAACAAGTTTATACATCCAAGATAGCAAACTATGTGAGCCTGATTTTAGGTGACGTTCCTACCAATCAAAGTGCTTCCATGGTAATAATGTGCATGTTAAAGATATACCATGTTACTCTATTGTGTTAACATGATAATATTGCTATTTTTATGTTAAGAAAGTAAATTTAAAGTAGGTAGCCTTTACAAACATCACATAGGAACATCGTGCAGAGAGAAAAACAGCAGCATGAAAAAATAACAAACCTTATGAGGACCATTAGGGTTTGACTTTTCATCATTTAACTTTTTGTTAGTTAGTGGCCTTGTCTCTTTTTCTTAAGACTGTATATTGGAAATATAATTTCTGAAAAGCTGAGAAATTCAAAGAAAAGAAGAAGGCTTTTAATGAGACAAAGGCATGTGTAGATTCCCTAAAAACTGATCTTTAACTACTCTGGTGATGGGAAATGTATCTTAAAAATAGCTCAGGAATTATTGATTAGCTGCTATAGTTCCTGCTAAGGTCTGCTGACAGCACTAAACACAGAGTGCAGCTACAGATTTTTTACAATGATTTATTTATATTAAGTTTACAATTTAAGTATTTCACAAACTGAAATGATCCCTGTATCGCTGGAGTTATTAGTCCACAATAACTATCATAACAGTCAATGTACTCCATTCAATAATAGTTGAGCCATTTCAAACATTTATGAGAAGAAATGAAATGAGTATCAAATGTGTTGTTGTTAAGTTGGTCATAATTTCACCCTAAAAATAGACTTCTGACCCTGAAAAATAAATGTCAAGAAATATGAATTCAAAGCTTCTTGAAGGTCACATATTCTCCTTTTCAACAAGTTGAAATAAGACTCAGAGCTCCCTATTTTTAGCATGTTTATAAACCCCTCTATTTCAGCCCTGCTCAGAGCAGGCTGTTTCAGCGTATATAGCTTTCTCGCTCCATGCCCAGTTGTTAACAGTGACAAAGCAGACTCAGAGGACAATTCAACTCCTAGCTGTGGGAGTGACACCCACCTGGGGGAGGGGTTACTGCCTTTGTGATGTCACAGAGGGAAAACCTCTACATGGCCTGCTTGAGCACACTTTTTCTGAAAATTGGAGCAGGCAAAAGACGGACAGGATGGACTTTTCTTATAAAAGGGGGGTTTGTAGACAGACTAGGGACACATATTAGTGTTTAAAAACATGGTAAAGTGTATTTTACATAATATGTGACCTTTAAGGGAATCATTTAAAAGAATGATAATAATTTGGCTTCAGTGAATTGAGAGGAAGCCGCAGGATTTCAGATATAGACAAGAAGAACAGTTGCTTGTTTAAGTGCTCCCTGTGTGTATCCCACCATCTGCCTGAAGACTTTGGATTCCTTGGTTCTGGAGAAGGATCTGTCAGGCACCCAGCGTGGCATCAATCCCTCGGCAGAATTTGCACGTGCTCGCTGCATCTTGGCCAACATGGCTTTCTCCTCTTTCTGGAAGTGAAGAAACCCCACAGCGTTAAGTGCTTTGAGAAACAAGGTCTTCAATGCCAGGTGACAAGACATTATATTGTGTGTGTGAAATATGGCACCAGTGTGACATTCATAGGAGGTCAGGCATGTAAATGGGTCGCGTGTGTGTGTTTGTATGTGTGACTTTGCACTAACCCTCTTCTGGCTGCAGCCCAGCACCAAGAAGGTTTCAATGTTGTTCTCCTTAAGGTATGCATTCCTCTCTCCTCCAAACCCCGACTCCACCTCGTAGTCTTCGTTCAGATACTGCAGTGTGGCCTTTGTGATGTGGATACGCCTAGCAGACGAACACGCAAACACTGTGTCAAAAACTGCACAAGACTCTGGAAGCCTACACCAGTTCAGTGGCAGGTTGAGTAGGCGGGACTTACCCAGCCTTCCCTCCGGCCTCCATTTGGTTGGCAAGCGTCACATCATTGGACCACACATCAAACTGCCACTTGCGAAGGCCGAGCACCCCGCAGTGAACTCGCCCACTGTGGATGCCCACCCTCATGTTCACATTCACGCCTGTCACCTCTCTCACCAGCCTAAAAATACACACACACACACTGATGTTAGAAAAAACTCGAGCAAGCTTTAACTTGAGGGTCTCTTCTATACTCTTAAAAAACAAATGAATACACTTTAACTTCACCTTCACTGGGTGTGCATGCTTGTTGTGATTGAGTTGTTCTTTGTGTATTTTTTTGTGCATTAAAGTGTTTGACTCACGAGATGGCCTCAATCATGTCTACTCCCATCTCCACACAGCAGTGGGCGTGATCAGCCCGTGGCTCAGGCAGCCCTGACACACAGTAGTAACAGTCCCCAAGGATTTTTATACGAAGGCAGTGGTTCTCCTGTGCAGCGACCACACACAGAGACACACATGCAAACACTTAGAATATTAGTTATTTTACAGCATGGTACAGCATACAGCTTTTGAAGCACTGATATAGTTTTGGGTTCATTATCAGTGTCAGTAAACTTTTAAAATGTTTAAGTTAAATCATGCTTGCTTTGTTGTAATAACACGGTCTGCTGAAGGTTGGATGGTTACATTATTAAGAGTGGTTTTGTTGTATTTCTGGTGTGAAAATGGAGACGGCAGGTTGTCAGTGCTCACCGAGGCCAGCTTGTCGAAGCGGGCGAACAGCTCGTTCAGCGTCATGACCAGCTCCTGCGCCGTGCACTGAGACGCAAGGCTGGTGAAGCCCTCAATGTCTGCAAAGAGTATGCTACAGGAGAGGAGGTAGTGGAGGAAGAAGACAAAGAAGACATCAAATGAGATCAATCAATGAAGTATAGAGTTCACTGTTTCCCCGCAGCGCTTTAGAGTCAATGCGGTCGCCTTAACAAAACAGGATTTCGCCTTAACTACGCCCATAGTTTGGGCCGATCGTGATATGCGGAAACTTTTTTCTGTTTCATGTCACTGGGTCTGTGTCAGGCATCAGCTGATGGTTAGGGGTGACAACAATCAGAAATGAATTATCAGTAAAGTAACAGCCTGCTGGAGTCTGTAGCTGCAAACTTAGACGAATAAAAACGGTTACAGAGCGCTGCCTTTGGTTACTGGATGTAACTCCAATTCTATAAGTGCGTAGCCCTCTAGATGGCTTCGCTATGGGTCTTGTTACAAACACTGTTAAAATGATGCAGCATTTCATATTACAGTCAGTTGTACTCCGATTTAAAAAAAAAAAAAAACCTTCTAAACAAAAGGGAGTTCAGGTTTATCTATTTGCTTTCATTAATGTTATTATTAATACTTTTATTTATTTATTTTTGTCTATATGTTGTGTAAAAACACACAGTGTATGCTTCGTTTTAGTTCTTGTATTTATTTTGTGTTTAATTTACAACAACCAACAAGCCAGCTACCACATTAACTAGCACAGTTCCTGCGGGAAACACTGGAGTTAGTCAGTGTCGTACAGCGCCTCTCTACTTCCTAACCATCAAGCTGCCGTGTGAGAAGCTAAGGGAGGGAGGCTGACCTTAGTTCAGCTCTGGCTCTCACCATCTAAGCCGATGTAGGTCACCTCCTCCAGACCATCCTTCTGAGAACTCCACCTCCCCTCTCCCCCTGTCTGCATGCCTTGTATTGCTAACTTTTGATAGTATTGAAAGACTAAGATAACAACAACAACACCAGTACCAGTTAAGGGTGACAGATGGCGCTGCTGGTCCTATGCGGTCATCCATTTGGAGAGAACGTTTTTTTAATTACAGCATCCAGAGCCTGTCTGCATTTCTTAGCCTGACCAAGACTGTGAGCCATGATGCAACAGAATGTCGTTAAAGTCTCACTCCACACAAATCACAAACACCAAATGTTTGTCATAATCGATCATGATCATAAATATATCAGGCAGAAAAACTACCACTTGATGTGCCTGCCTCCAAGTCATGTAAAAGAAGAGTTTCATTCACACCTATTGTGATGGTCTTGGACTGAGTGTAATTGTAACCAAAGGCCTGTTTTGCAAACATATGGATGTAAACACCCTCAACAGGATAAAAAAAAAAATCATAACTAAGATTTAGGTGTCTGATGTTGATGTCTTTACAAAATGCATAAACTTGGGACAAAAACTGTGGGCCTGATTCAATAAGAATGTGCCAGGCTGTTTATAGTTCCAAAAATTGTGCATCATTGTTTCCGGCTACCTGCTCTGTCTCAGGGTCTAATTCACAAGGCAGATAATGGTTATGATATTCAGGTGCAAACACGCCCCAAAATTGTCCTACACTATGCAGTTTGTTTCTCTTGTTTAGTGTGTGAACATGTTTTGTCCAGATAAAGATTGATTTCATTTCATTTTTTTATTTTTTATTTCAAACATGTTTTAAAAATAAAATAAAAATATACATTTAAAACAAAGCAAACAGCAATCAAAGCATACTTTCTGTAGTGGCTCGATTTTTTTTTTTTTCCTTAACCTGTCCATGTTCGAAAAGGGTGAAGGATGAAGTTAAATAACTTATCCAGTCCCACCCCTTTTATCTTTTTAGCTTAATAAATTAATCCAAGGCTAAGCTCTACAAAATTAAGTCAATGAATACAGATAACTAAGTAACTAAAGCAACAGATATAATGTATTACACACATTAATTGGTAGACAGTACAGACCTTACAACTGATATCGATTCCAGTTTTCCCAGATGATGAGCAGGAGGGGAGGGGGAAACTTTTAAACTTTTCATTGATGGCAGACTTGAAAAATTTGATACGGGTTAACCTTTCAAAACAAAGTTTCATCTCTGCATGGAGCAAGCAAGGGCATTTTGGGGGGGGGGGGGGGGGAAACTACTTGCACCCTCGTGCGTAACAACTCAAGCCTGTCGCCCAAAGGGGCCAATTTTTCCCTAAATGACTTATTTAAATAAATGCAACAAGCACTGGCACACCAAGACGCTTTTTGCTCTCCAGCGCAGTTAGGGGGTGCATTCAACCTATTGCATGTGTTTTGTGAATTAGATGGTGTCTTTTGGATTCATCTGCACAGGCGTGGCAGACGTGCAAACCGAGCAAGCTTTTGTGAATCATGTCCTGTGTGTTTAAATCTTGTGCTTTAGTTGGATACTGGCTTAATCCTGTAAGTTTACAACTTGTTGTTCAGAGGTAGTCCTACACAGGAGGTGATATCCAGCGATGAGGGCTGACACAGGGGGCCAGCAAACTTGAGGTTTTTCCTCCTGTCATTTGCTACACAGAGAACAGCAGTGGGTCTGAGTCAATATCTTTACCGCCGCTGTCAGTGTCAATAAACAACAACATGCATAATACATGCTGGCAGGGAAATAGCTGTTTGAGTGACTCTGTAACTGACACATCAGTCAACGGCGTGAGGTCAAAGCCGCTAGTGCAAAGAAGACAAGCTCGCGGAAATCGTGTGCGTTAGTGCTTGCAGGAACATGAACGTGTGTTTATCTGTTTACCTAACATTGTCGTGTTTTTGGATGTAGATCTTGTGGAACATCATATCTTCCTTCTTGGCATTGATATCAGCCTTCATTTCCATGGCAACGTGCCTGGGCAGCACTGACAGCAGCAGGCGCTCCTGAGAGAGAGAGAGACAGAGGGAGAAATTAAAGACAGAAAGAGAGAGAAAAGAGCGAGGGGGAGCCCATTCATTTTCATCAGTTTGTACTGTTAAGAATGCTCAATGAGTCACTCTGCCTTGTTGGCATCTGCGTGGGAACGTGTTAGTCAAATAGAGAGGACTAGAGATACGTGTTACACTTCAGAACATATTGTTGGACTTTAAAACTGAGTGAAAAGAATTTGACTAGGAAACGGAGACACCCATTTGTTGCTCTTTTGCATTCGTTTATGGGTTCAGTTTTCCTTTTTTTTTTTTTTACAGGACGCGGGAAAGGCTGCGCCTCTCGCTTGTTTGTTTGAGAAAGCATGTGTCTGTGAGTATGCATGTTTGTCAGAGCATATGCGTTGGCGGGTGTGTACCTGCTGCTGGTTTTCCCTCTGCAGGTGCAGTCTGGCCTGGATATATCCTCTCGTCTCCTGGAAGGCTTGTCTCTGGGAAACCTCAGCAGGGTAGTGCGTACAGATCCCGATCATATTGGTGCACAGGAAAATCAGCACGTTGGCACTGATCTGTAAACATCACAACGACACACACAGATACGTGACAGACAGAAGAAATAGATGAGACAAAAAAAAAAAGAAGAGGTGAGAGTCCCACCAAACATGCATATGTCACATCACAAGTACAAAGTGAACTCTGCCTGACCTGGGAGTTGTCAATAAACAAAATTGATAACACTCTGTGTCATAGGATCTACTGCAAGGGGAAAAATTCCTCAAACGTCTGAGGAGCCATTAGATGTGATCTGGTTAGAAATGATGACCGTGGCCTTGTGGCTGCTCTGCAAGGGGACATTTTTGTCATGTTGCGCTCTGAACAGCAGAAAACAAGCCCAGGGGGTTCAATGTGCATGTGCATGAGTGGGGACACGTGAAGTCAGTGTCCCTCATGTTTTTAATTTTCCAGAGCTGAAAGTTTGAGTAGTTTATGAAATACATTCAAGAGAGAAAAAACAAGGCAGTTTTATTGGGAATGTGACATTATACATTTTTTTTTTTCCCAAGACAAAAAAAGATTACATGAGCCTGCACCTTTTTTTTCTCCACTGGATCCATTTCTATGATTTAAAGCAGTGCAAGAAAAAATTTCAAACAACTGGTGGAAATTTGAATGTATAGCTTTAGAAAACATTTTGCACTCAAAGTACTGATTCAAAGTGTTTACAGGTGTAAAATGAAAGGCTCCTCTAAAAGGTCATATACCTCTACCTTTGTACAGTCACAATGTATTATAACTTTATGATCTCCCACCATGAACAGACAGCACATTGTTGTCTCTATTATCTTCAGCAATGTCTGAGACAATTAAAACTGAGCAGATCATTGACTGAGTAAGAACACAAACATATACCCATAGTGCCTTGATCTAAATGACTCGGAGAGACTTCCTATCTTGTCTGATATGACTAGATCACAACCGATTAATCGACCAGCCGATAATATTGACCAATATTTGCTTATCTAATGACTATCGGCATCAGCTCATTTTATCGTAGATATAACTAGATTTATTTACGTATCAAATAGCATTCCATCTGAGTGTTATTGTATTACACAAGCGGTTCTCTTTCTGGCTGCCACCAGCAGAGTGTGCTATATGAATTAAAACAAGAAAAATCACTCTCCAGTGTCAAGCGGTGATGCACGTACATGCGCAGTTACATTCTAATTGAGTGATCATTTTGTCTTCATTATATATATCAAGTGTTTGATCCACATTTGAGCGATAAAGCAATAAATGTGCATATCTATATCTATCTCTACATATTTCATAGATCTAAGAAAGATATCAACCAATATGTAATTATCAGATTTTTTTCACTCCTCAATATCGATATCGGCCCCAAAAATGTCATATCAGTCGGGGCCTAGATAAGACAAATAATGAATGAAGTTTGCAGTAATGTCGAATGTTCTCGTAACCCCACCATAGCTCCATTGTTTTACAAACTGAGTTTTATTGTTAGTTCTATTATGATTGTATAGTTTGGGTTTAGAAAAGCTGTATTTATGCAGCCATGCTGATAAAGCTAGTTGAAATTGAAATGTAATAGTGGCGAGAAATAGAAGATTCCATTAACATAACTTTCTTGTGTGTACCAAGTGCTGTGAGTGTGCTGTCTGAACAATGCAGAAGCACAAACACTAAAAGAGCATTATCTGTAGCTTAAGTAAATGAAATTCAGATATAGTGTTCTGTACAGTTAGCTCAGGGTCATAGACCTTTAAAGCATTCCTCTGCACTGCTCCAGCAGCATTCAGTGTGTGCCTTTTGTGTTTTTAGATGTGTGTGGTAAGCCAGCATGTAAGTATGTTAGTGATTTCTCTGCTTGCTTTTTCACAGCAGAAACTCAACATTAGAAATGGAGCCTTGAGCTCTGGACTTTCCCTCCACTCATGCACACGCTCACATACACAAACACACATGAACACGCACACATACACATCCTGTACATGCTCAGAAACACACTCCAGCCTGGGAAAGTCACTTGACCCATGACCAGAGCACAGAGTGCTTCCTCTGAAGATGATATCATGAATTATGAGAAAAAAACATGCAAGCACAGTACACACATAAAAACAACATTTCAATAAATCTTATTTGCAGCATTTTCAATAAACTGGATGACATGAAAACTCCAGTACCAGTATTTTTGAACCATGGCTGGTATGTTGCCAAACCACTGTGTCTGTGTGCATGTTTGTAATGCGTGTTTTAAAAAAGAAAAGACAGCAGAAGAGAGATGAAAAACTGTAGATAGAGGATGTTATCAGTAATCAGTAATCATCACTGAAGATTTTCATGTCCTTGTCCTTTTAAAATAAAAACAGTAAAGTACAAACTAAGCATTTGCATCTTGATCAAAAGTAGCTTCAAAAACGCACCCTTAGGATTTCCACGACTGTCCTGAGATCAGGTTTGGACTGTATACACACAAGAACTCTTCTTCTGTTGTCACAACATGAGAGAGACAATCTAACAACCTGTGCTTGAAACAGAACACCATTACCTCAGGACAGAGTCAGGCAAATACCACTGTTTATTCCAAAGAGAGTCGCTGTTAGCTTTGTATTCCATCTGGAAATAAATGGCCAACCTAGATTAAAAGCTCAGCAGTAAGCAAAAACTGAACACACTGATGTTTGTAGGTGCAGAGGCAAGCATGTTTTAATGTATTTGGGTAAATATAAATCTCTGTAACTGGTGCAACCAGAGCGCAACATCTGAGCATCCAAAATTCATTCTCATTTTTTATTTCTGAGGGATATAGACTGATCTCTCACAAAGGTTTTCAGGATGGAACAAGAAGCAGTTTTTCCTGGACTCCTTGAAGCAGTTTGACAGAATATTTTATGTGAGGTTGAAAAGATTCAGATCAAAACCACAAAGAGATAAGAGACACTTCTTCATCCGGCTATGTGTGCAAACCTACCAAGAGTTTCCAACCTTGTTCCATCGCTCAATAGGTGATAAATCCATCGTTTTAATAAAATCACTGATATGCTACGGCTTTCTGATAAGGATCCTGATGCAGTAAACAACCACTGTACACCTCACCCACCAATCTTGAGGGTCCTCTGATATAACCTGATCACATTAATCCCAAACAGATGGCTCTGAACAGAGAGCGCCGGATAACCAAATTAAGTGGCCTGTCTGAGTTACCCTGCCACCTGCAGTTCCCAGGACCACGCCACAATACACTCAATTCGGTTTCCCATGTGGGCACTCTGAGATTGTAATCAGAGAAACGACTGTCTTCTATCAAATTGATTTTAAGAATTTGGCAACAAATTAAGAGTGAGTTTAGACGCAGTTTAGGAGGTACCCCTTTTTTGTAGCGGGGGAGGGTGGGAAAACACGAACTAGTGCAGTGATAGCATTGATACACAGCTGTTAACAAATGTGACACACACGTTAATATCCCCCAAATATCCCTCAAGCAGATAGGCCTGCACAATGAAATAAAAATAACCAAAGTCTAAGAACAATGTTCAGTTTTATAATAATAACTGTATGAAGTGCAAGAAATATACAAATGTTAAAGAATACATATGAGCAATAACTCAGTTTGATGTCTATCTGCTGTTCATGTTTTACAGAATGCCCATGTTGGAAAAAATATCCCTCTTGAAACCAAAATAATCCAAAAGGTTCCACTAATAAATTGGCACCAGTTATTCCTGAAGCATCTGATAGCTACAATCTGACTGCATCAAAAGGGTGTGATGGCATGGCCATTATGCCCAGGTCTCTCAGGAATATGTTAAAATGTATACATGCAGAGTGAGAATGCAGTGCATACGAGTTATTTGAATGAAATGTTTTTCTTATTCATTGTAATCAATTCAGACTGTTGGGATGTGTTTATTGAAAGTTGTCATATCAGGATAACAATGACATTGTGATTGATTGAACAGCCCCGACAGGTACAGCACATTTGAGTTAAGTATGATTAGAGCTGAACCACAATTAACTGACTACATCCCGAACGCTCTATAAATGTAGCTCTGAAAATGTGAGATATCATTGCTAAGCAAAATAAGCTCGCTTTAATTCCGAGTTATGCTTAGTCACCACACGTTTTGGAGATTAGAAGCAGAATCATTTGCAGAGGCTTTTGAATAAATCGTATGTGGTGTGTGAGAGACTCCTTTTCGACTGGCAGCTCTTTGATGCTGAAGCTTGTTCTAAGGCTATAGTATTCATATCAACCACACAAAAATCTCCAAACAGCCTTGTGGTGGAAAGAGCGCAAAGGAAGCTTCTCTTCATTAGCATACTGCACACTCTCTCTTCTCCAAGCTTGACTTAAAGTATCTACCCCTGATCATTCCTGCTGCAGACTTCCAGCTCTCACAGATGATCTTAACTCGTCATTTATTTAAGCAGGAACCTCTTGGCTGCAAAGTCAAAAGGAGGCCAAACATTGGCTTATAAGGTGCAGCTCTCTGCAAGGTGCTTCATAAAGACAAGGTAGGCTGATAACATTTTAGAGAATGATTTCAGGAAAGGGATGAGAAAGGTTTTACTTACTAAACATGGCCTACAGAAAACCCATTATGAATTAAAAGAGGAACTGGTGATTTATAATCTGACAATACAGCAGGAGGAGGTAAACTACATTGTACATTATAATCAATGTTTGGATTTATCCAGCAGTATTAGAAGAGGCCTGCAGTGAAAGATTAAATTCAGATCTCAAACCAACCATGAGCTCTACTAAAGCCGAAGTTTAAACTTTAAAAAGGCCAGAGTTCTACATCCCATAAGTCAACACACAGGCTCTGGGGACACTGAGTGCTGTTGACATGGGGGTTCCTCTCCAGCTCATGACCTACAGGCATCGAGAGATGTCTGACAGAAACAAATGTCAAAGCCTCATCAAACACTGCTGATATTAGCCTGAAAAGATAACATGTGGAACCAGAAAGGTAAAATAGAAAATACTACGAGACCGTGTTGCACTTGTCCTGATCCATTCAAGGTTACTATAATATTAAAAAACTGCAAAACTAAGGAAAGCACTCCTTATAAAGATAAATGTTGCAGAATGCTTGTCTTTGCCACCTTGGGTCGGTGCCATCTGGAAACAGAGTTCTGTTTTCGTCATGGCTTGAGCCAAACCAAAATTGGTCTCAGGCGACCAGAGAGGCCACAAAGTAATCTGTGAAACGCTGAAGGAAATTCCACAAAGCTAAATAGAGCTGGACCCAGGCCACACATCTGTCACAAAACCAGATCCTGAATTAATACTTGTCCATATACGTTCTCCAAAAACAAGGAAAATGTCCCAGCCATCCTGGAAGTACTGACTAAAACATACTGCAACCACTTGATAAAATTACCCACTCCTTTCTACTAATTTGACCAACACATTTTTCCCCAAGAAACAAGATAATAATGATCCATGTATTTCAACAGGCCAGCCTTGTATGGCTTTAATTCAACAGTTCCAATAAGTACAATTTACATCTAGCTCGTACTTATTTTTTCAACTTTCTTCTGGGGAAGAACTTTTTTGCAGTACGAAGACAGAAGAGATTATTTGTGTTGCCATTTCCCAGTCATTCGAGATCCTTAATGAAAGCAGAGGGGTCAAACAAACTACTTAATTGTGGTTTCATTGACTGGACTTCAAGTTTTATCTCAGTTTTTACATCCGCTGCTTGAAGATGTTTAACAAATGTCCTTTATCCTTCTCTTCCCACACACTTCCTGTCTCTCTGAATTAGAGAGACGGACACAAAATAATCTGTCAACTTTAATGACGAGCAACTTGCAAAATGCTATCTCACAGCTGGACAGGAAAAAGTGCCTTTTTTTTCCTGTCACTGTTATATAATTGAACCGATAACTAGAAGATATAGTTGTATATAATGTGCCAGTCATTTGACTGATGATTTATCAGCTGATTTCAGACTATTCTAACTCTATAACTTAATTATTTATTTTCTTTTATGTCAACATTCAGTGTCTGCTTTGCTGTAAGAACCATCAGTTTTAATGATCCTCAGCTGTATATAGGTTTGTTAGTTTTATTATATAGATATTTGCATGTAGCAACAGTACAAGAATCATTTTAATGTACCGTAGGAATAGTAGTAGAGACATTAATAGAAGCATCAACAGGTTTTTTTCTGTTCTACCTCACTTATCGTTAATTACATATAATTACCAAGTACATCATTGAGGTGATCGGGACTCAGATGCAAAGAAAGCAGTGATGAAGATTTGACATTTCCGTGTATCACTGCTATTGGCTGCTCTGTGGGTTAGGGTCAGTGTTTGACTGGACAGACTAAAATGGGGGTGGGGGTGCAGTATGCTGGGCCGGACACAACACTCTCCTCCCAGCTGTGTCCTCGCTAACCCCTCACTTCCTGCCCACTCACACCCTTTCAAGCACAGCTGCAATTACAGCCTGGCTGAACACAAGATCTGGTTAATAAGCCTAACAAACCAACCAGCCCACCAGATCAGCACACTGCTCTGCTGGCTCGTCTCTCTGATCTGAATTGTGTGAGGGAGTCCAGACCTTGAACTGTGTGACTGTGAGCTAAACATCCAGGAATTCCCATTTCTGCTGCTATTTGCTCCAACTCCTTTTAAGCACAATTTACAACATGATCCAACGGCAGTCGTTTGACTTTGTCACAGATGTAACAAGTCTAAAATTGCACAGTGTGTCTTTAGTCGAGCACTTGAGCATGACTTCCTTTGCTTTTATCCAGAATGACTTTAAATACTTAGAATTAAGAGAGGGAGCTTTGAACTGGTTCAATGAGAAAATGTGTGTGAGTCCAATAAAAATACAAGAGTTTAGTTTCATTGTCCAGTTATATACACAATATTGACTTTAACTACAAAGCATACAGATCAATACCAGTACAAGAACAACTGGTTATAGTTTAAACAGCACAGGCACGACAGCAGTATGGTGCCAGCTTTAACTTACGTTTGGACTCCATCATTCAATGATGAGCCGAGACTGAACGCATGTAAAGCACATCTGCCATCAGGGCCGTCACATGCCCACCACGTACCGATCATACCAGTGAACCTCTGAAAGGCTTTACGTTCCAAAACAAAGACTCGTAGAAATTTGATTCAGGAACACTGCTTGTTAAGGAAAATGTAGAGTCAGATCGCTATGGCTCTTCTTTACGACATAAAGGTGCTCATGGCACTTCATCCCCAAAAAAGTAAACATCAACGTCTTTCTGTCTCCTTAAAAGGACACTTTTTTTTTTACATCATGGAAGGGGGAGTTTAACAACACAAAGTAATGCTTCGTTGGAGCTTTCTGCTGTTCATTTAGATCCTGTGAATGCAAAAGACGGAGTCTAACTTCCTTTGGTTTAATCAAGCGTGTGTGGAGTGTGTGAAATTGCTACATGGGACCTGAGTCTTGTTTTTGGTGTTTGACACTATTCAATGAAAAAGTGAAAAAGGTCAACACTGGCCAGATTCAATAATTAGACAGAAGGGCTTGTTCTTTCCATTTCATTAGCAGGTCACTTGAAAGGCAAAGAGGTCAAGCAGGTTAAAGAGGGTCTATATGTCAGTAAAGACATGGGATGTCCACAATGGTGTAGATTTCAATAGCAGGAAGGTGTTTGTGCGGATAGTGAGCATGTTTGCTAATTACAGCTGCACTCTAGTCATGCGTTCTCACGTAGGCCGGACATATGGAGAAGAAGTGTAATTGTAACTACAATAGATGGATAACAATTGGCAATTGACAGTTGGCTTGTCTGACTGTGACCTCCTGACAGAGAGTCGTTCACCTTCCTGTCACTAGTGCTTGGATTGGGTGCTCTACACTTAACTGGATATCCAAAGTAAAACTTCCCTTGAAAGCCTCAGGACTTGCGTGCCGCACAGATCAACATTTAACACCGCTAATGGATTCCTAATATATATATCTCTTGGCCGCCCGCCATGGCAGTTCAGCCTTAAATCCCTGTATTTACTTTTGCGGAGAGCCAAGTTGTTAGTAAACCATGAGATGTTATTAGAAGCCTGCACTTCCTCATCCCTGACTCACATACTATTATTAGGTAGGCTATTATATGCCTTATCACCGGCTGTATTATAAGAGCAATATTTCGCTTATTGCTAATCCTAATTGCTCCCACCCATGGTGGTGGAAGCTATCCGGGTTTGTATCGCTGCCTCTGGTTGTAATACAATAAGGGGGATGAGTCACAAGCACTCTACCTCTCTGAAGGGAAGGGGATGGGAATAACAGGGGGATCTATTATTTGAGCCGGTGCATTGTTTGGCACCCACACTACCTGATGATGGGTGCTTGCCATTTGATAGCAGCCGAGTGAGCTGCTGTGATCCATATAGACAGACACACATCACCACTTCTTGTGTCCTGAGTGTGTGTGTGTGTGTGTGTTCAGCTGTACATAATATGTGAACACACAGGACACTGGATTCACTCATTATAAGCCAGGCTGGGTATCAAACTTCAATGCTGCACAAAATGTGTCTGTAGGATCAAGTGTCAAAGTGAATCACATGTTGATTGTAGGCACTCAATTCAAAATGATTTGGTCTTGTTTACTTTTTTATCAAATTTGACTGGATCAAAATTGGGACAATAAATATATTTTTCTTTCATCAGTTCAGGGGTTACTTTATGAAGGCATTAATAAGCCTTTGCAAACTCTGAACAGCTATGAAAATAGAAATATACTAAGTACATACAATAAAAATAATACATTTTGAAGTCAATCATTTTATAAAGGTTGAGGTAGCCAGTGTGGTTGATGGGGCGGCAGGAGCTCAGTCTGTAGAGTCGCCGGTCCCTGTTGAACCAAAGTAAGTATGGAATTGGGTATAGTTGCTGAGGAGGTGCCAACTCACTTCCGGAGCTCTTCAGGAGGTGCCCTTGAGCAAGGCAATGGACCCCAAAACTGCTCAGGTGCTCCATCTTGTGAAGCCCCTCACTGACATCTCTTCATTAGTGCATGTTCACAGGTTCCTCTTTGTGCATGTGTGTGTACTCCCAGCCTATGTGTAACAGATTTCAAAAACTGAATTTCCCCAGGGGGAATTAATAAAGTATGTCTCCTTCTTCTTTCAGGTTATTTCTTTCATAAAGTCAATGTTCTGGCCTTAATGCATTATCCACACATTGGTCATGCCTGATACATTTCATTGATTGGTATCTTTTTCTCCATTGTTTGGCAAAGGGCTCAGTATGTTTCCACTAAGCCCACATTCGTTGACCCCATAACAATCTGCCAAAGGAACAGGTTTTTCCTCTAGTGCCGGATCAGCCCACAACAACAAAAGCACAGACGTGATGTACCTCTGAGACTTCACTCTTTTATTGACCTGCCTGTCAATAGCTCCTCCTCATAGGACTCCATTTAGGATTTGGTTATCCAAATATATCCTACTGAACACAAAAGGACAACTTCTGTTTGGGTTCCCTGATAATCCCTGTATGACATCTTACACGCCGGCTGCTTCGAAATTCTAAGAACTTAACAATGACTCTGCAAGTCACATAATCCCCTGTAAGACATGAAGGCGTATGGATGCACAGCTGTTTATACTTAAGTGACTTAAATACATATATCAAAGCAGAACTCCTCAGGACAGCGCCAGATGCCAATCATGTCAGAGTTAGTTCTTCCCTCATTCAGCCACAGGAGAGTTTGACAAACCAAAACATGAGGGACAGGTGGTCTCTTACAGGACAGCACTCAAGGACGAATGAATCTGTACCAATAGATGTGTATTTGTGTGTGCATCCTATAGTGTGTGCCTATTTATATGTGAGCCCAATGAGAACTCAAGCCCTGAGTTTAGATCTAATCTCAGGTGACTGAACAAAAGTAGACAGATTCATGACGGCACTGGTTACTGCTGACTCTTAAAAAATGTAGTTTGGGTGCATTTGCAGAGAGGGTGATACAAGGTTAGATACTGATAATGTGAGTATGGTGTGTTAAAGCTTAAGGCCACAAGAAGGACCTTAAAATGCACCTTTGAGTACATGTTAGGATGTTCTTTACTGCCTTAATGCAGATATGTCAGAAAATTCAATATGCAGCCAATATGAAAAGAAAAAGATATTTGGTGGCATCATCTATCAAAAAGCTGCTGGTAATCAGAAAACTGTGCAAACTGGTAAGAGGAGACTGCAGAAATGTTTTAAACCAAATGCAGTTTAAAGGATGAAGGGTGAAAATACATTTTTAGGGCGCACAATTTTAAGCGCGTTTGATAGCTGCAGCATTTCTCCTCTGCTTTCTGCATGTCAAAGGGAAGCAGGAGCACGTTTTTTGGCCTGGAAGACACGTGACTCAAGTCAAACGGTCGGTTCGACTTTTCTCCTTTCACGCTCATTGTGTCTGCATGTATCTACAAACAGTATCTTCATGATAGAAATGTTATCCCATAGCCTGCTGTGGTCTGTAAACTATCCACACAGACTCTTTTAAACAGTGCTGCGTTATATCCAAACACTGAAGATACAGTGAAGGCTAAATGCTCCCCTGTTCATTTATAAGCAGCGGCGGTTCCAGAGGGGTAGCAGGGATGGACTGGGCTCTACTACCTTCAAAAAAAAAAAAAAATAGAATTCAGTCAAATAAAAGAGGAAATAAAAGAATTTGGGAATAAATAAATCAGTTCTAACTGATTTCATTGAGCCCTACAGCTGTGTATTTTAATATTCAGGCAGTTTTGGAGTTTTGCCCAGAGAGGAAGAGAGCGAGAGAGGGAGAGAGGGAGAGAGGCGGAGACGGATGAAGAGGGACAGACAACTGGTGCCTCCATGTTATTACATTTTAACATTATCTATCCTTTATCAATATAAAGAGTATTTTTTTTAATAAAGGTTTATCTTTGGGCTTTTTATGCATTTATTTAGAGATAGGATAGTGGATAGAGTCAGAATTAAGGGAGAGACAGAGAGAGAGAGAGAGAGAGAGAGAGAGAGAGAGAGAGAGAGAGAGAGAGAGAGGAATGACATGCAGGAAAGGACCCACAAGTGGGATTTGATCCCAGGCCGCCTGCTTGGAGGACTATAGCCTCTGAGCCGATGTACAAGGGGCACGCGGACTAACCACTAGGCTACAAGTGCCCCAAACTAAATTTTCTTCCCTATATTGTTTGAAAATATATCGATTTATCTTAAAAACTCATATCACCGAGCCCAAGTAAAATGCCCCACTGCTTTACAGTACTACTCCATTCACAAACATTCTTAAGCTGCCAGCATTGAAGGGGGAGAAAGAATAATTCAACATGTGACTGCAGGGATAAAGGACTACTCCATGCGAGTGGATTTCTGTGATTGTGAAATTGTGACCCAGAGAAAAGTGGGAGGAGAAAAAAAAGAGAGAAGAGACGGGCAGTTCTTTCCCAAATGGGTACGTCAGCTTAGCATAATTTCACTCTCTCCATCCAATGTCATCACTGCTGCTTCCACAAACGCCCCCCCTCCTACCCTGCCCCATTATCAAGGCCCATCAAAGACATCCCTTTGTCATTGCCATCATCGCTCTCACATCTTCTCAGCTCTGAACCTGCATGAACGCCCCACAGGGATGACAAAAAATAAGGGAAAAAGAAGAGAGGGCCAAAGGATGATGAGGTCCCAGAAGAAGAAACCAAGTTTCCCAGAGCAGAGTCTGGCCCTGTGACGCCAGGAGCCACAGTTTGTGTAAGCTCACATGTGTGATAGAGAGGGTGTGACAGACTGAATGAAGTCCTTCTCTATTCAAACAACTGCGAGTAGCTGGTGAGATATCTGTTAAGTCTCAGAGTTCACTAAATGACACATTGTGCTTCTCTGCTCATGAGGGTGAAAACAAAGGCGTCTCCCTCAAATCCTCCTCATTCAGAAGAATACATAATAAGAGGGAATGTAATATGGCTGATTACAGCATGAAACAACTAATCAATCCACTAGCATAGCAGTGCCAGGCAAACATCCCATCATCGATTGCTCAGAGAGCTGTATTGTACAATGTTGGGGGTCTAAACCCTCAGGCAGGGCACCGGTCAATCATCAGAAAGCCTGGAGTCAACAACCCCTCTTGTTTGGGGCATTTGTACTTAACACACAAGCTCACAGCAACAGTAGGGTTATGTCAATATTGCCTCATTCAGAGTGGCTTCATATTCATCTGGTTGCCTAATAGCGATGGTTGGTAGGGAAAACCAATAACAGGTCCAGAGAGAGTTCAACCCATGTGTATATTAGGAGAACAAACATTGCTAATTTGTACAGGAAAGAAATCATGTCTGATTGAAGTTTGTGACACGATTCTTATCTTCTTAAAAAAAAGGTCAGAAGGCTACCTGGAGGCCATAAATCCTCATTTAAAAAAAAAACCTATCAAGGCTTTCTACTGCACTACATGCTCAGCATCATCGATTATATGGCATAAAATAAAAAGTATACATTGATGATTCAACAAACTGTTCTTCTGGCTGTTCTTCATAGCCACACCTCCCTCTATAAAGGGAGGCACATGTAACCAAACAGGAGCACTTTCTCTCTTCTTTTTAAGTGTCCCATTATGCCATGACATAATGTTTGTGACAGAGAACCAGTGTTCACAATACTGTGGACCCTGACACTGAAGAAGCCAAATAGAATTCAGCTATGGTTCATGTTATTGGTAAACACTTGTGCTTTTCCTGACCGGTCATGTCTTTTTGTAAAAAAAAAAAAAAAAAAGGCAGATTATTTCAAAAAACATGGAAAGACAATGTTTGATTTTTTTTTGATTTTTTTTATTGTTTTAGCCTAAATAAAGCCTAAAGAATAGCAGATCATCCAATTACAGATAGAAGTATCAGAGTCCTAGAATTTTAATGAAAATGTCCAAAAATCTGTTTATTTACATTTCTGCAGTACAAGTTTTGATTGATGATTTACTTTTTACTTTATTTTTCACTATGTTTCTTTCATTTTTTTAAATGTATTTACATATTTTGGAATAATTGAATCATCACTTCCAATTTTTTTACAAAATTGAACAGATCATTTTGATAAAATCCCTGAGGATCTGACAGCCATATTCAAAAAATAATTAAAAGACGCAAGTAATGGAGAAATATTTCCGATATGGAGCTGCAGCAGTAATAAATGACTTACTTTGTGTTTTTCCACAGCCTCCAGAAGTAATCATTCTGTTTTCCATCAAATTCATTGCACAATCTTGAGCCTTGCACCCCACCCTGTGTCATTTTACTACAATAGCCTTCTTGTTTTGAGGAATTGCGTCCTGAATGGCACCATGCAACATTATCATGATAGTCCTCCACAATGCAACTAAACAGGCTCATTCAACCCAGATGACCTTCTGCAAACCCCAACAGAGTTGCCAAAGCTGCCCTACATCACAAAATGTAGGCTCATTAAAAATCTCATTTGAAAAACTGCAGAGATCTACAGCATCATCTACTTTTAGTACGGCACCTTTGACACGCTAAAGTGACGGAGGAGTCTGTACAATGTTTGTCCTATATTGATGGGGAGAAAAAGTAGGGCATTTTGACTGGTGAATACAGTAACAACATTGTGCTCAATTGTATGGTGATAATGGCGGGCCTGACAAGCACGAGTCGGACAACTGTGTCTTGTTTTCTCATGAATGTAAATGTCCACTTTGATTTTTAGATTTTGTTGTTATTTAACGGGGACAAGACTCCAAAAAGATGCATCAGGAATAAACATTTACAAAATATAGATTACTTTGAATCAAGTGTGTCACTCGAAGGATGAATTGAATGATTGTTTCTATAACTATCAGAGGATGGATACCGCTTTTCCAACTCTCTCTTTTAACACATATCATACAATGTTTATTGGCTGCTGCTGTTGTTCCTCTTGTCAGCTGTAGCAGGGAGGAAATCCATTCCTAATGTGAGAATGAGAATAGTGATTGGAAACAAACTCCACAGTCCTCGTGCTGTTCAGAAATGTATCATGAAAATCAGGCAAAGTCAATATGAGGCTTCAGCAGTCCAATTAAGAGTGTCTCTTCCAAAGTTATGAACTTTTAGTGTGAGTCTTGTATTAAAAGACTCTCCAGTTGAAATAGTCTCACTTGATTGGTTTGACTGCTGATAGATAAACTGTGTCTGTCCCAACCGTGACAGAAATTCTCCTTTGACAAGGCTCAAACGTTACATTGTATTAAAAAAACACAACACAAAGTACAGACACAGAGGACTGTGAAAAACAACACCTGCTAAAAAAAGTGTCTTTTGTATTTTGTTCAGGGTGGCTATTGCGGAGGGAAGCCTCATATTGACTTTTGACTATTGATATGTTGATCAAAAGCATTACCTGGTCAAACATGAGTCAAGATATTGGGGATTTGATATAACAGGGGCAAAAGGATTCAATACACTACGCTATCAGAGGCATTAATAGGAACCTCTGTCTTATCAGTATTTATCTGAAATAAGTTGTGACTCATCCGATCCTTAATGGCAGTCAGTGGTGCAGATTATTCAATTCATCAGTCTCATAAGTCATAAAAGCCATGTAAAATGTCATGTCATTAGCATAATGGTGGTAAGAATGTCCCTGAAATGTACAGATCACATGGTCAAGAGGAAACATACAGTCAAACAGAAAAGGGTCTAAAACAGATTCTACACCACAGGACAGAGTAGCAGATTGAGACATTTAAGGACCAAGTAACACAGAACTAAACAGCTATCTGAAAGGAAGCTGGAGAACCAGTCAAGGACGCTCCCAGAGTCACCCAACCACTGTCTGAGTCTGTCAATCAGACTAGCGTGATCAACCGTGTGGAATTTACAGCGAAGATCCAAGAGTACCACAACTGAGCATTCACCCACATCAGAGGACCTCATGATGTCATTGGAGTCTCAGTTTGTGTGTTATGTTTCTGATGCAAAACCAGATTGGAATCTGTTTGTAACACTGTGTGCGGTTAAGACAGCTGTTTAGCAATGACTTTCTCTACAATTATGGAAATAAAAGGCAGTAAACGTAGGCTGACAACATGATTTCAAGGACCTGGACCTATTTATAATTGCAAATTGGCAAGGACCTATTGTTGTAAACACATTTTAAGTAAGTATTATTTGCATCATTAAATTATGATTTAAATCCTTGATTAATAGATTATTGTATAGATTTTTCAGAGATGAAGATATAATCTTTCATTCATGTTTTGTACCTAACCGATATAAGAAAAGTTCAAAATATAAATGGATTTCCACACATACTACTTCTAATCACACATCACTTAGATGTTGATAACACAAAACAACATTAAATGTTGAGTAATGGAATGATATCCATGTTACCTTCGCCTACAAAAAACTCTTCCTATTGTAGTGATGTGTAGTTCCTGCTGTCACTCACCTGTTGGAAAACAAACTGGTACTCCTTGTTGAGCTGCCAGGCGGTCACTACGTGTATGATAGACAGCACGGCTCCACAGACCACGGCTGCTCTCATCCTGACCGGCAGCAGCGTGTAGATAATATAGATGAAGAAGACAGTCCACCAGATGCCCTCAGAGGCACTAGGTGGGTACACCATCAGCGCCCCCAGCACCTGCACCACGATCAGCACCACGATTACCAGGTAGCTAACAATCCACATGTAGTCTTGGTGGAAGCCGTTTCGGTTGCACACCACCATCATGGCCAGAAAAAGAGCCATGGCGACAGAGAGTACTGAGATGTAGGCCTTACTGGGGGTAAGGTGTGGGGTTCTGTCGAAGCAGTGAATAGTCAGGATGACTCCACACACCACCACCAGCACCCCCATCAGCATGGTCAGGGAGCTCTGGTTGAGCCTGAAGAAGTAGCGCTGGTACAGACGCTCCAGCTTGGCAGATTGAAATTTCTTGGATTGAAAAATCCAAATAAACCGCTTCCAGCAGTCCACCGCAGACATCCCTTTGCAGCCCCCTTCTGCTAATTCCAATGATTCCTCATCTTTCCTCCCTTTCAGCTCACCATCCTCAAAGCCCAGGTCCACAGCTTTAAGACCCAGATCCCCTCCGCCACCAATCCTCTTCCTATAGTGATCCTCCTGCCAGCCACAGCGCGCACCGAAGTTACCCCCGCTGGTGCCTGCTCTGCAGTTGTAATGTTTAGAGGCTGCATTAGGGGGCTCTAGTTCCTCAGGGTCCCTCAGGCAGCTCATGTAGTGTGGGTTGCACAGTGACGAGCTGTCCTTTCTCTTTTTGCCATTGCGCTCTCCCCATGCAGTCTTTCGCTCATCCGTTTTGCTCCTTAAGAGGTCTCTGGCCCACGACATCCTGAATGAAACAAAGATGGAAAAAAACTTCAAATTTAAGAATTCTGGCTTTTAATCATCAAAGTCCTTGCATTAAATATGTAATTTGAGGAAAAAGTTAGGAAGATCTGGGGACCTTCTCACCTGTGCAGGCTTTTTTGTGTGTAGCAACACTGCGCTCTTTGGCCAGGCCACTAGTGTATCCAGAGAAGCATACACCATGAGCTCGGATTGGCCGGAGGCATCAGAGGTGTGCCTGTTTTTGAGCCGTCGTCTGTAGAAATAGTCTGCATGTCAGCCCTATTTATCACCTAGACCTTCCATACGCCACCTGTTTTCCTGTATACAAAAAAACAATTAAAAGAACAATGCTGAGCTCACACCACACGAGGAAATAAAAGCATTAAAATCATAGTCATTGTGGAAAAATAGAAAATTAAACACATTGTTTGCATCCCTGGTTGCTGTTTTTATTTTTGTGTTTGTTTATTGTATTTTTCTCTGGCAAAAGATTAGGCAATTCAAAATAAATACATAGAAAACAGCTAGTTCAATCCACTTTCCCACAGCAGATCAAAACAACATGTCCATGGAAGTTACTTGCTGTTGCGTTTGCAAAACACTGGATTGTGAGAGTGTAATGTCCTTTTATTATTACGTCATCCAGCTTTAAGTAACAACTGGTTAATTATGTCATCGAGCCATAAAGTTAAACAGGGTCGCGTTTCAACAAACACTCAGATGAAAACTTTTCTGGGCTGGACAGCGCTCTATCACTGCAATCTGCCTTGTACATCTTGAGTGTGCTCTATTTGACAACAAAGGCCTTCAGAGTGGGCACCATCAGAGATCAAGAGCTCTCCAGTCCAGATTAAATTGTCCATGCTTCCCCCATTAGCTTTGATGACTCACTATGGCCGGCTTCTGGCAGCACATGTCAAGGACACTGCTAACCTCTAAACTTAATAAGCATATCTGCAGGGCTGCCTGAGCTGAGGCAAACAGTAAGATGAGAATACATGAGCTGCACACATGGCCATGTTACAAATCAGCAGCTGTTTTTTTTATGCAATTTTCACAGCAATCACCATCACCTCATTAAAACATGTTATTGAAGGAGAGGTTATGTTTGGTTCATGGATTGTGTCTAAAATAGCCTACATGTTCTAATCACACACACACAACAGCTTTTGAAGGATTTACTGCTGTGTACATGTTTTACCTTATGTAAGAAGGAATTCTAGTGATTATCTAGTAACAAAGGAGCATTTATTTATCACGACCCACTCTAGAGTAAAATGGCACTTCACCTGCTCAGAGTTTTCAGGCTGCTTGACCTCAGTCCTCGGCTCACCTTTGATACATTTACGACAGGTCAAACAGCACATGCAGCTCTAATGTACAAACTGTACATCCAAAACATATCCAAATAGAACATTATTGTAACCTATTATACCACAAAAGGGGCCGAGTCGACTTCGCTACACTGCACGCATTGCAAACTAAGATGGTGATGCTTTCACTTACAGTTGAATATTTTAGTATTCTGCGTAAAACTATCATGCCCTCCACCCTTTCACCCCAAAAATACACAAATGAAACGACATTGACAAGTCGCCTACCACCCCCACCCATGTGTTCCTCCCTGTGTCGCTACTGCTAACACGGACCTGATGTCAAAGAACATGTTTGGCTCTTACACGTGTAGGCCCGGGCAGGTTCGGATGCGGGCAGTCGGCCGAAGCATATTACGTAACAGGCCGCTCAGAGTAGCCAACATGGGAAGTTGCCAGCTCTCTCCTGTGCTTAAACGCAGTCTCTTAATAATAATTAAAAAAAAAAACTAAAAAAAAAAAAAAAAAAACCCACTATCTATGGACACCATAACACTGCGCGACTGGATAGCCTGAGCTCGGCCTGAAGAATGTGGGTTGCAAAAAAAAAAAAAACAACAACACTGCCGCTTGGCACACATCACCCGCCTCCAACTTATCAGGAGTAAAACATTCCGTCGGACAACTTCAGCCCTTCTGCAGCGGATCTTCTTAATTCACAGAGGATGTGCAGACGGGCTCACGGCTGAAAGTCTTAAACCGGCCACACACTGGGGCCTGTCTTCTTTCGAGATAAACCTGTACGTCATTATGTTTGGACGCCAAACAGGTCACTGGACCAGAGGATATTGCCGAAAAAAAATGCGCCTTGCAACTGTGCAAACAAATTCAGCCTTCAGTCATCCTCGTGGTTCTTTAAAATAAAAAGTGTAGCCTAATTGAATTGTCCTAGCCTGCGAAAGGACATGTCTGCATAGCGGGGGGAAGAGTCCTGCAGAACAGTTCAGACTTCTCCACGCCGCCGCAATCATCACAGTAAAAACACTCCGAGTTCAAGTCAGCTGTTTGCATTCTGCTGTAACCTCTTTCACTTGAGCTAGCCTGCAACAATTCAACATTACACGTAACAGTTTCCCCAACACTGGCGTGTGGAAGGCTAAATAGAGGGAAGGCACTGTACTTACATTTGGACATCCTCGTTATTACAGTGACTGTAAGACCGCAGCGGAGGTCCAGCTTGGCCCCCGTATTCGGTCTTCACGCAGCCGCCGTCACAAATGCTTCTCATGCGGGTCACTCCGACTGAGCGGGAGGGAGGTGAGGCGCTTCGGTCCCAATGGAAGCGAGGAGAAAATGCGGATTTAGCCGCACAACCTTGGCTCTTCTCAGCCAGAGATGTAGTACAATTCCACCAACTCGACCTACCCGACTCCCCGTGTCCCTCTCTGTCTCTGTCTCACACTCACGCACACACAAACACTCTTCACACGAGCTGCAGTCCCATTCGCAAACACGCGAGTCCCCCTAGAGGTGGTGCGAGCGTCTCTCTCTCTCTCTCTCTCTCTCTCTCTCTCTGCCTAAGTGTGAGTCATTTACTGCAATGTTTTCCATTTTGTTTCGTTTTCTACTCTTTTCTCCATCTAGAGCACCAGTCAGTCCTGTCGCAAAACATGTATGACTACACACACATGGAAACTCGTTCATTTGTGGTTCGAGATGAAGCAAACAACGAGAAACACTGAAAGAAGTATGACACATCCCATTGATTAAGACAGTGTTGCAGCACCACCTAGTGGAGAACATGTAGAGACACTGCAATGTCTCTAAGCGGTCGTAAAGACACTTATCTACATTGTTTCAATCGAGTGCTTACATTCATTAGATGTGACCGTTCTGAATTAAGAGCAATGAAGAAAAAATTGACAGGCTCTAATTGCTGTTGGCTATTTCATGACAGCCATTAGCTTTTCTTAAGGGATGTAGGTAAGTTGCTCGTCACACGATAAAGTTTGAACTGTAAACCAGTAAGGCAACACTGGTGTTGACACAGACGGATCTGTTTACTTATCACCCTTACACGCCCTAGCAGATCCCATAGGGAAAATTAAACATTTGCTTACAGTAAGTTGTTATTTCATTTCATGCATTACAGCCATTAATTAAAAAAAAAAAAGCAGAACTAGTCGCCTATAGCTTAATATGATAAAGTCAATGGTTGGCTTGCAGGTAGACCTCCACTACAACAGTAGAGGCAAGAAGCGGATGAATAGGCGAAATCACTTTTTCGAATTAAAATACACCACAAATAAAGTAATTTTAAAGAGCATTGGATCAAAAATACTGTCAAGTTTAAAGTCAAAGAAATTTGTAGCAGATTTAAAAAAAAATAAATAAATAAAAAGTTTAAATGCACTATCTGCAAAGAGGAGCGTGAGCAGTTTAAAATGCAGTTATTGCTCTTGTAGCAGTAATTGTATTACACACAATTATAGCCGGTTAAGTGTGTCTGGTAAGTTCAACTAAAACACTTACAAACTGTTATTAGTAGGGTTGATGTGAGATGTGGAACTTGTATTAATAAGAAAATATATATATATATATAAATGTCTTCGATATGAATTGAAATAAGCCTACTGTAAATCTGTAGCCTATTGAGTCTTTTTGTTAGTTCATCCAGCAGTGGGCGCCATTGTACAACAACAATTACTGGACGTTAAGAGCCTATTACCAAGAGTTTACATCAGCAGGTTCATAATCTATCACAATTTACCTTGCGTTGAGGGACCGTCCACAACCACTATGCTTATATGCAAAAAATAGAAAATGGTTGATTATCAACAAAAGTGCCCTGATAGGCTTTCTTAAAATGTTTATCACACATTCAGGACGTTCATGCTCTGTTGAAGAACCTTTAACTTCAGAAGTTTTTACTTTATATTTCACCAGGATCTTTGATATTCACTTTTCAAAATAATGTATGAACAGAGTGTAACACTAGTTTAAGACAACCAGTTTAGCAAGTGTATTCATAGGAATTAATGTGTTTTATACAACCAGCCGTTCATTAAGGCTGTATAGGCTACATTTGGTAACATGCTCCCTCAGTGTGAATAGCCTTTGAATGAGGTGTAAACACATCCAGAACGTATTATAGGAATGTACTGAGATCCAATCACTCCAGTCACATTTAGAGGTAATCTGTGCTATACATTTATCCACATTAGTCTAGCAGTATGTATGCAAGTGGCATGGGCGACATTAAAGGACCCTATGTTTGTACCAAGGACAACAAATGTTCACTTCTTGTCATTCTTGTCCAATAGAATGTTTCTTTGCCTTTTCTTGTGAAAATATGTTGGATTTTTTTCTCTTGTGTCATCCCGAGCTTTATGCATATTATAGTGGACTGTGCTCAAAAAGTGGGGAATTTGGGAATGTTAATGCCAGGTGTGAGCTCTGCCTTTGAACTCACACAAGTGGGAATCTTTCAGGGCACATGAACACTGAGAGTGGACTTTTGAGTCAAATAGGAGACATATTTGGTTAGAAGTAAAACATTTGAAATAACAACATTTGTATATCTGATGCAAAATATATGTTTACGTTGCCAAAGTTAAAGTCACAATAAACCCCAAATTAATTAAAATTAAAGAATAACAAAGATTACATATTACAGTAACAGAGCTGTGCAGCTTTACAGTTTCATATGAAGTGACATTATTGTGTTGACATTGTGTTTATCTTTAAAAAATACAAGTTAAAAATGTAACTTACTTTCCACCTCCTGTTGGGTGCAGTGGGAGCAGACTCTGTCTTCTTTGGAGAGCCAGGTCTGTCTGTGGCGCCCTCTCTCGATGGCGAGGCCGAGCTCACTGAGTCTGTACATGGTCAAACATTGCTCAGTTTTGGATCAGTCACAGTGTTTAGGTTTTCTGCCACTGTGTAATCTCTATGTAGGGCCAGATGACATTCAGACTTGCTCTGTTTTTTGGTCGATTCTTTCCTGAACCAGCTGTCTGAGCAGACAGCTCTCTGTAATCTCTCTGGAGGTCAGGGCTTTCTTATGAAGCGTGTCAGGGTCACTTTCTTATAAGTGGTCATAAAATGTAGAAGCTCTCTTGAATTTTGATGAGTAAAGGATAACGTCCTAATTCTGCCCTGCATGCATTATTTGGAGATTTTTTTTCCATTGCACACAGAGGATGGATTTACAGAATTCTTCACGCAGAGTCTCAATTTGACGTTTGTCCCATTTAGGAAAAAAAGCCTATTGGTTTGCAAGAGGACCCCGGACCTCACAACCATACAGACAAATGGGTTCTATAACGGAGTCCAGCATTTTAAGACAGATTTGAATTGGGATTCTGATTTGATGTTCCTTCTGATGTCATAAAAAGCCCTTCTGGCCTCATCTCTCAGGTCGTTCAGGTGCTTTGTTGAAGTGACCTATGGTGCTGATGTTAAGGTCCAGGTAAGTGTAGTTTTGTGTGTTCAATTTCGACTGTGTATCTAAAGAAACTGAATTTGTGGTGTTGGAGGCTGTTCATTTTTTGGAATATCATAATTTTAGTTTTAGTTAGTTATCTCTCTCTCTCTCCTGTCTTTTTTTACATAAGCAGTATAGGCCTAGTACCTTTCTGTAGCGGTCGATGGGCTCTGCTCTCTGTGTAAATGGATGGAGTTTATAGGATGAGAGGGAAGGGCGCCCAAGTGCTGAATCAGTGAAAACCGAGAAGACTTGCATCGAATCTCTGCCTGTCCTGCGTGGACTGATCCATCCAGCCCATATATCTCTGAAAGAGATAGGTCCTTTTGTTTAAAACTGCATCTTTACAGAAAAACAAAAACATCCATAAGTGCAATAAACACCTTACAGGCTTATAGGCTGTAATCACGCACTCTTAGATATTTAATTAAATTATTTTTTCTCCACGTATAATGGCATTAGAGCATGAGAAATAATAATGGATCATCCCATTTTATTCATTTATTGCTAGGCAACAAATCCAGCCGAACATTGAGCTGGATGGGACACATTTGTTTCAGATAGCCTATTTAGAAAAATGTGGGTCGACTACACGCTCTGACAGGAAACACTTGATTTTTCATTGACAGGCAATACGTTACAACTGTTTTTTTGTTTTTTTAGACAATAAAAGACGTAAGGAAATGTGTTTGGGCTCAAATTCAAAAGTGGCTTAAATGTGATAATAGAAAAGTGACAGGATGGACTATAAATCCTGTAGCCTACTGTGTGAAAAGTGCAGGTTTTGCATAATTCATAAGCAAAACTGTAATCTACCCATTAGTGTGTCCGTGCGTGGCTTTGTGTACAGTCATCGATCATGCCGTGGACCCACAAACTGAAGGTTTGTACGGCGCAGATGCCGCCGGTGCTTCACGTCCACTTGAAGCGTTGGGTCTGAGCCCTGCCGCGGTCCCTCGTGTTGTGGAAATGTTTGCACCAAGCGCGGTGCTCTGCCTTTAGCTCATGCTTTCATTGTTAAAACTCAGGCTTTTAGTAGCCTAGTTATTTTTTTATTATTTTTTTTACCGAAGTTGGGCTAATGTGACCGAGGTCTCTTTTAACTGCGGATGTCCCTGACCAATTCCAGCGTCTTTCTGCTGAACGAGGTGGGTTGCTTTCAGTCTTTTTCTCTTCTTTGTGGACCTCTTGTTGCGGTCGAGGAAATCACGACTTTTGTTGTTGTTGTTGTTGTTTTTTTAAAGCGTCGAGCAGCGATTCATCAGTCTATAGTATACCTCCAGACATGAACAAGCTGTAAATGTAAAAGCAGCTCCTCGGTGGGATTGTACAGATGATTTAATTAGGCAGGCTGACCTCATCGGGAATCTCTCACTTCGGAGTAAAAGAGTCTCAGCATGCATCGACTCTGACAGTCTGCCAGCGGATATTAAGAGCAGATTGTTGACTAAGTCCATGATAAAAAAAAAATTGGATCGAAATTAAAATAACAAGTCAGGAGGAGCAACAGATGAAAACAGTCAACTAGTCCGGTGACACCGTTGGTGTTTTTTTTTTCTACTTTTATAATAAAAAAAAACTGCTTCAATATAACAATAATTTAATTGATTCAGAGTATTTGTATTAACAAGAAACACAACTCTCTCCTTCATTTGCTTGCACGCTGATTAGCTGTTATCGCTTTGCTCAGAGTCGTGCTTGCTGTTTTAATATTGTGAGAACAACAGTTTTCTTATTGTAAGCTATATCCTTAACAGACTAACTAACTGAAATGCAAGCAACTCAACTTTGTGAGTAAAAGCACAGGAAAAGGGGAAAAACCAAAGCTGAACGTTCAGGGAGAAAGTTTCCTCTGACAATGTTGATGTAAAAGCTGTAAATGATATTGCTATAGGCCTATTCATGTTTATCATGATATTAATCTAAATTAATCTAAGATGCACATGTATTCTCACTGTTAATGATTCTCTAATGTAATATAATCCACTATAATCTTGTGCATAGACAACAGAGGTTTTAATTATATTGATTGGAAGTGTGATGCAATAGCAATGCAACAATTCAGAGTCTTAAACCTTTCATGTTTGATTCTTGTGGTTGGTTTGTGTCTTTTTTCAGGTTGCTGTTTGGGCTTACTTTTGGCAATCGATGCTGACATTGTCTTTACATCAAACATACAATGAAATCACTTTCCTGGAGGTTTCTTTTATAAAAGATAGATTGATATTGTTCCCATTATTAATTCTAAAGGTTAATAAACTGTTGCCAATCAGTGAGATAATAAACAATTTGGGTGTCTATTAGCCTACTTTGAGTTTATTTCCCCATCAAAAGGGCCTGGATGTGTTAAAGGTGCTTTAAAAGCCAAACATGAGCATGCGTCCAGCCTTTTCTGGCCGGTATAAAGTTCCTCTGGAGGAGCAGGATGATTGCATCATTTGCTTCAGTGTGTGTCTGGCAGGCAAACTACAGGGGGTCCAGTTGGTCTCTCGGCTGTGGATTCATGCTGTGTGCTGAAGTGAAGGTTCTGCCCTTCAAATTAAACTTCTCCTCTAGGAAAGGCAGCTTCAAATAACATGTCATGACATTTGTGCAATAAAACTTTGTGGTATAACATTAAATAAGTATAGACAGGAGCTTTGGAATGTGTTTTTCCTATTCCTTTTGCCCTGTCCTTTAAAAAAAACATCTTTCTATATTTGAAATGAGCAGGCGAGGTTTTTGAAAAGATAAAGCAAGCTATAGAGATCTTGTTGTACTAATTTCTCTGATATTGATCCTATTTAATTAAATGTTTGCTTGTAGCATGTGTCAGAGAACAAGATGTGGTTTATATAAGTCCCTTGGAGTCATTTTGTGTTCTTCATTTCAATTAATTGCACTTTCTTTAATTGCAATTGTTATTTTTGAGTAAAAACTTTAAGACACTGGAAATAAAAATGCATTTAAAGCTGATGTGCATGTCCATGACAAAATATTACTTAAAACCTCAATATACCATAATCAGATCATTCTTCTTTAATGCTTCAAACACGGCCTTCTGTGTCATATTATCAAGAAGTAAGACTTATTTTGATTTTCACTGCACATTCATGTTTTGCATCTTAGATCACTATATTTCTTATTGGTAATACTTAAGCTTTTAGCTTTAAAAAAAATCTATGTTTTGATCAAAGTACAGATTGGTGTTCTAACTAAGAACCCCACCAGACTTTGTAAGATTCTCTGCTTAAATAGGTCATGCAGTGCACTTGTCTGTGTGTAAAGCTGCTTGGTGACACTATCACTCACTTCAGTGTGTCCCTTCAGTCTGTTTACATCCCCCATCCTCTTGAAGTTCAAACTTCCACTCTGTGCTGGAACATAAGGTGTACCTGTATGTCTGAACCCATCAGGTAGCCGTATGAACCTCGCGGAAGGATTTGGCAGCAGCCAGGTGTCATCTTCCTCCACTCAAAAATCAAAACGCAGCATCCCGCTGCCTTAAAATAGCCCCTCATCCATAATGCACCAACAGCAGCAGCAGCAGCAGCAGCAGCAGCAGCAGCAGCAGCTCGGCTTCATACGGGACACACTAACAGACATCTGCACTCAATGCTTGGGTGCAGCCCTGTCTTGCATGTTTCTTCCCGTCTCACGCTCAGTGGAGAGCCCCATGGAGTTTAACTTTCAAAACATTCATCCATTCATGTTTTATTCACTCCTACTGCTCATTCTGAATTTGAATGGATGGTTCCTCCATCTTTCTCTCCTTCCTTTTCTCCCTCTGCCTCACTGTTTCCTATAACCTATCCTATGAATTATGAATCTCAGCTTTGCGGGAGATTTTCACATCAGCCATTGTCGTGGTTTTCCTGTGAAACACTAGTCTGTCTTTCGATGCTTAGTTGATCTCACACTGTGTCTTTTTTGGAGGCGTTCTGCTCCCAAATTAACACTCAAAGCAGGTACGTTCTTCTACTCTAGAGAGGTTTGGTTGGACTGTGTGGTTTTGAAAAGCTGACATCCGTAGATATCCATGACACTCTGAGCAGGTGTCAGAGCACAGCCAGCCATGACATCCTCCAAATACACAGTGAACAATGGGATACACTGGGGACGCCTCCACATGTCGAACAGAGACAAGTTGCACGGCTCCCATAGCTCCCATCACCACAAGACTTTTCCCTGTCTCTAAACTTTTGGTGTCTGACATGTTGAAGTCCAGAGAGGCTTGAATAACAACATGATTGGGCTGAAGAAATGGCAGGTTTTCCACTTTTAAGATTTTGTATTTTTGAGCCATACAACACAGCCGTGTTAATCTTTGTCCTGCTTGTTTGTATTTTTTAGACTTTTTCCAAAGGTCTAGGCTTGATATTTAGTCCCAGTACAGGAAGATATTAACACTACATCATGCATATGTCTTAGGCAGTAGTTCTCCAAATATTGTAGCATCAGTTTGAAGAGGATATTGACCCCAAGCACAACATGTTATGCATAAAGTCATAGTAACCTTTCACAAAACTTTCCATAAAAGTAGAGGCTGCATATCTATCCTTATGATTTTGGTATCTGGATGTTTAACAATCAAAATGGGATTTATTTTCATGTGTCAACCTACTTTTGTAGATTTCATGTGTGCAATAATCCATTAAAATGACAAAAATAAGAATATTTAAAACTACATTTAAACTTGTGGATTTTCTGCCTGAACCAACCTGAAGGTGTGTGCTGGATGTACATTGTAATAGCAGAAAGAATACATTTGAGAGCCTAAATGTTCAATTTTTTTTATAAAGCACATTTAAAACAACCTCAGTTGCCAAAATGCTGAATAGGCTCGAAAAACACATATGAGTAAAAAGAACAAAAAAACACAAGAAAAAAAAATTGCAATGAATATAATTGCGTAATAACGTTTGGATGTCAAGCTTAATTTACAGTATATAAAAGGCCAACACAAAGAGGTCGGGCTTGAGGGTAGATTTAAAACTTGCAAGGTTCTGGGTTGTTCTTATGTTCACATGTAAACTGTGCACAGGTTGGGGGCTGCCACCACAAAGGCTCTGTCACCTCAGGCTCTCAGCCTGGTTCAAGGAACATCTAGAAGCATCTGGTGTGTTGGCCACACGGCTCTGACTAGAGTATGTTGGTGCAACAAATCAGACAAGTGTGATGGTGCTGCCCATGTCGAGTTTTAAAAGAAGTAATTCAGTCTTACACTGGATCCTGAAGCTGACAGGAAGCCAGTGAAGATATGACCAGTACAAGCATGATATAATCAAGTCTGCTATTCTCAGTCAGAAGATGTGCAGCTGCATATAGCTCTAAACGACAAATAGATCATTGATCAACATTTAGAGTTACAATAGTCCAAGGCAGAAGTGACAAACGTGGAAATTTCACTCTATTTCAATGGAGGAAGATGGGCTTTTACCTTTTGTTAGGCTTTATGTGAACTGGAAGCAGCTTGTTTTGAGAACTGAACTATTCCGTTGGTCAAGTTTAAAGGAGCTGTCAAAAATGATTTGCGCCTACATTTTTGACACAAGGGCAACCGTCAGAGGCTAACATGGCAAACACATTAATACTGCCCTCCAGGAGTTCAGGATTTCCAAATACATTATTTGGGATTTCTTTTCATTGATAATCAGGAAGGCCATCCATGTTTTACTGTCTTTTGGACAGTCCAACAAAGCTTGCATAGAGTTACTAAGTTTTTAGATGCACATAGATCTGAAAACGATCTGTAAATCATAAAGATGCTGTTTGATGCAAAAACAGTGATGTTTTATCAAGTCGGAGTCATGAATGAACTTTTCATGCTGTTGCAATCCAGTTGCAGCCCTTTGGTCCCACTGGGCCGACGAGGTGGAGATGAAGGGAAAAGAGGGGAGCAGCAGCAGAGAGGGCGGGAAGGCTGACATGCAGAGCAGAGAGAGCCTCTGTGACGTAGCACAGGGTTGTGTACTGAGAGTGGTGGAGAGTCAGAGAGGAGGATGAGGAGGAGGAGGAGGAGGGGGAGGGGGAGAAAAGAGAGAGGGATCGACTGCTTACAAGCACGCTACAGTATACTTCAGTCTTACCCAGGAGAGAGAGCACACCATGACTGAGTAGCAGAGGGCAAGCGAGACGGGAGTTTGCTCTCCTACCTCCAACTGAGTAAGTACCTCGTTGTAGCTTCTGCTTCTCATCTCTTCTGGAAGATGCACTAATAGCAGATATGAACATTACAATAGATCTTTGCTTGGCTTTGGACTCTTACCATATTGGATGGCGATAAAAGATGGAGGTTTACTTTGTAGAAAGAGGAACATTTCAACATAAACTCTGCCATTGAATTTTTGAATGGAAGTTTTCAAATCGTGGCTTTTTAGTTGGGAATTGCTGAATTTCATCTGAATTTGGGAATTTTTAACAAATTTGCTCTATTTCAGACTCTTCTTTCTCTGCACTGACATTTCTGTGCAAAGTCAGAGTTGCACTTAAGCATAAAATGCCATTTAGTGCTGATGTCTGTGCTGGTGTTGGGAGATGGAGGAGCAGTGGTTGGAAGTTGTGGGCATCCTTGCAGGCGTTCAAGCTCTCTCTGTTGGTGGGGGGAAGGAGTGCATTTGGGACCGCTAGGCTTCCTGTGTGGGGTCAATTAAATACTGCATGAGACAGAGCACTAAAAGCCTGTCCCGTGAGGAGCCAAGTGCTTTGTGTGTGTGTGTGTGTGTGTGTGTGTGTGTGTGTGTGTGTGTGTGTGTGTGTGTGTGTGTGTGTGTGTGTGTGTGTGTGTGTGTGTGTGTGTGTGTGTGTGTGTGTGTGTGTGTGTGTGTGTGTGTGTGTGTGTGTGTGTGTGTGTGTGTGTGTGTGTGTGTGCGTGTGTGTGTGCGCGGGTGTGCGTGTGCGTGTGCGTGTGCGTGTGTGTTAACATGACTGTGTGTTGGAGCATCAGTGTGCAATGTCTTGATTCAATTTGATGAAGCAGTGAAGTTGAGAGGGCCAAGTATTCCAGTTCTAGTTTCTTTGCAAGTGACTTTGTAGAAAAACTGCATTTTTATTGATTTGTTAAAGAGGATGAATATGCTTTTTCCTTTTCTTTGGTTGCTCTTATAGGGCATTTTCTCTCCTTCTCCTTTAAGCATCTCTAACTGATTCTTCAGGGTTTTTTTTTGGCTGATACAAATTACTTTTGTTTCCCTTAACAAACACTATCTTGTCATGTTAACCTCTCAGACTTCAGAGGAAATGAACTATTTTAAATGTAAAGCTGAAATGTGCTAGTATGTAGGGCTCTATTACATATTGATAAGTCTGACATTCCCTCAGTAAGCTCAGCCCACAAGTCAAGATGCACCAATTAGGCCTAGACTCAAACCTCGAGCTTTAATCAGGTCAGCTTCCAACAAACACGTCTGGTTTAATAAAGGATACAGCAGCACTGTGCCATTCTTTGCTGCACTGTAGGTACACAGTTTTATGTGGGTTAGCTTCAGCCTCTCTGCACTTTGAAGCATTTGGTGAAGTCAGGTTGAGGAACCCCTTGGGGGGGAAGAGAGCCTAAGTATGCACAGCCAAGCCAATAAGACTGAGTGTACAGTGTGGATGAAAGATAGAGAATCCTCTCAGTCAGACTGCTCCCCTTCCTTTTCTGTATGTTACGACAATGTCGACCCATACGCCGATGATTCACATCGTTACATCTGAGATGTCCCCCTATTTTTAAACCTCCATACAGCCAGCTGTTACTGTGAGGACTTGATGTCTTTGGTGAGGCAGCAGTAGCGTGCAGCATGCATTGAAAAGACTTGAAGTGCTTATTTATAGGCTGCAAAGGGCTCATTAGAGTCAGGGAGAAAGTATCCTGAGGTAACATTAGAGCAAAAGGAGGGTGGAGCTGCTCGGGACAGGATGGAGTATCAATCTGGGTAGCTCTTTTATTGATCTACTCTGCCCTACTCTGGTTGCACTGTCAGGAGACCTCTCTGTTTCTGCATGATCCACCTCAGCCTGTTAATGCTGCCTCAGCTATCACTGCTCAAAGTATGAAAGGTGCCTATCAAGTCAAAAGGTCAGGGAGATACGCAGGTACGCAGGTTTTGTGCTTAAATGTCAAGATTTGTTGGGGACATCTGGAACTGTTTGAACTCTGAAATGCCCTTTTTTATAAGTCACTGAATTCCCAGTTGGTGCAGAGTTTCTCAGTTGCTTACTGCACAAGAGTGTGGCTCTGTGGTGCTCAGCAGAAATACAACAAAGGAACGAAAGCCTCATATTCATACCTTTATGATTTTTTGGGTCCTACTGAAATGTTTCTGTAACGGTAAAACTGTTAAGTGTTAGGTAAGCAGTGAATGTCAGATATGTAGTCTAGTTATATTATTACATCAAACATGATTTAAGTACACCTTTTGATAAATTTAGATTGTGTTTTTAGGCGCAGTCCTAATGCTTTTGTTCTCTTCAGAGTTGTGGGGAATGTATTGTTTATCAGTACTTAAAGGCAGGTAAAGTGTAAGATTTTGTCTACATCCATATCAAATGTTTGTGTCTTCGTGCAGCTGCTTCTCTCTTTTTGTCTTGATTTTGAAATCCTGTGTGAACTTTGAAGAAAAAGAGCTAAAAAAAGAAACCTTATGAAGTACACCTGCATCATATTACCAGGAGGTTTGAACAACACTGGCTGTAATAATATGCGCCTCAGCGTGTGTGTTTGCTCATGTTGTCCATACAGGCTCTTAGTTCGCATTCAGATGGCCTATCTAGCATCAGAGAATATAGCTGAGCCAGTCTCAAATCTGCTTTGCTCTTTCTTGGGGGAATTCATCAAAACTCAGTGAACTTTGACAATCCTCCACTCTCCTCTCCCCACTGCCGGCCCCAGTCTGTGATGGGGAGAGGGGAAGCTATATTTAGACACAGTGAACAGCAAAAATTAACAAAAAAAAAAGGAAAAGATTCTGCTGTTAATCTCTGGTCCTATTGTTTTATTATACAAACTGTTTTCACCTTTATTGCTTTTTTAAATCACTGATCAAGATTATCGTCTATCCGTCTTGTCCCATTTTTTGAATATGCTTTTCAGGTGTGTTCTCTCTTGGCTTCACTTGCCGCTTTTCCTTTTCTCTTGCCTTTCTCTTTCCTTCCCTCTCCATCTTTGCTTCCTTTCCATCTTTGGTTCCTTTCCATCTTTGGTTCCTCTCCCACTGTTTGAAAGCGCTGCTACTCAATGGCTGCCTCATGCACCACACAACAGAAGAGAAAAGCCCCCCCCCCCCCATCTCCTCTACTTTACTGGCATCTTATGGGAGCTAGTTGTTCCAACAACAATATGTGTGCATTCTTGTGTCCCTTTAGTTTTAGTCCACACAGAAATATAGCCCTGAGACATTTGTTGCTAAAAGCCCCTGCTGGAGTGCACTTAATTCTTCAGTAGCCAAAGTTGAATGAGGGTGAGCGAAAGCATGTTGCCAGTATAATGGTTGTTACTGTTAGGTCCTCTGTGCCCACGGGCTGACTTGGAGAGAAGGCTTGCAGCCCTGGCCTGCCAGGAACAACCAGGCTGTCTGCTACAATAGAGACCATCTCCGCCTGCTTATTAATAAGATGTCTGATGGACCTTTGGATGGCTGCCTGCTGACTCACCTCTGCATCTCTCTTCTGTATCATGCATCACCTTTCTGTCAGGAGGGATCGAGCAAGACAGCCCTGCCCTCTTCTAAACTTCTTTCTTCTAAATCATTGCATTTCTCGGTTGTTGTCCTCCTCTCCTAAATGTGCACTTATTTTGCCCCTTTGGAAGCAGCAACCTGCAAAGAAAGCTGCTATAATTGGCAGCAGGATCAACTCTGTTGTCTCCCAGCATGTATCTCTTCATTATTGTCAGTTAGCATGGCTTACATAACTGCTCAGTCTTTTTTCTGGCTCATATATAGTCCAATCCTGGCTTGGTAGAAAAATAACATCTTTAATGTAAACAACATGTAATGCCACTTCTCAGGATTGTTTAAAACCCAAAATCAGCATTAAAGACATAAAGGCTATAGAAAAGTGTTGTGATGCTGAAAAAGAGTTGTATTTAAGATTTGCGGTGCGGTGGGTGAGCTGAGTAGAAGGGAGAATGCAAAGACTGGAGGAAAAACTCCTTCTTTAGGGCGGCCTGAGAGCTGAAGCAAAATCCAGAGAACTGAACCAGTATGTGGGCATGAACACACCATTGCTGCAGTCAGGGTATCAATGTTGAATAGGAAATGGCTGTTCAGGCAGTGAGGCAACGTCAGCTGTGAAGCACTTAGTCTGAACGCGGCTGCCTCGTTCTCTCTCTCCCCCTCTGTAACCACGGGGCTGAGGGGAGGAGAGGGAGGAGGAGGAGGGCTCTGCCTCTTCTGTGCAATGGGGTAGAAGAGAGTGCTGGCAGCAGCATCATGTCTGCCTCCGACTCGAGCGCTACAGGACTCATCTGTAACAAGGTACGCTGTGGATGCTGCCCGTTTTGTTGAATCACGCTGCATGCAAACTCAGAATCTTCGTCCATGTGTCCCCCCCCGTCTGTCTGCTCTCAGACATCTTCTTCTTCTTCTTTTTTCCCCGTTTTCCTCCCATCCTCACTCTCGTCTAGGCTGAAGTCTCCTCTGATTCACTCACTTCGCCCGCAACTCCTCTCTCTCTTCTCTTTTTCCCTTCTTCTCTGGACATACTGCACCATTCACTCACAGTCTGACCATCTTTTTGCAACTCTGTAGGTAACTTTGAAGCTCTGCTTTGAATTTGTAACAAACGGAGAGTTCCATCTGTTGAATGTCATGGTTGTTACCCCTGTTCTTTGCCCGAGTCTTATCTTCTGTTTTCGTATGAAGGAATTCCAACCTTTCAACATTATAATGCAGTTCAGCCTATACGTGTGCTTAGCGTATCAGTCTCATGATGTTACTTTGGGAAATGAAAGTGGGGGACCATATTCACAGTCATAAGTTTATTATAGAAAAAATCCCACTTTGTGCTACTATCTCTTCACGGGCTCTTTGAAAGGAAAAAAATATCCTTCTAATTCCTCTATTCATCGAAGCAATTCACAATGACATGAAGGAAGAAGAATTTAGGAGCAGATCTTTGCACAGAACAAGTACTTTGGATTGTTTCCACAACATTGGGGTTTGATGCATGCAAGGAGGTCCCTTATTTATTCCCAGTTTGAACTGGAGGAACGATTACAGCAAGCAAAATCTGTTTTGAGTTACATACGGGATTGTGATTATGTCTTAAGGTTTGTGAAAAATAACAGTTTTATTTATTCTTTTTAATATGCATCTCATTGTTGATGTTGATGGCCACAGGGAGTATCTGTTTTTTTGGCTTGTCATTTCAAGATTTTCAACATTCTTCATTCAACCTTTTCAGTTAACACCAAGGTGGATTTATACACTAAGCCAATGTGTTCAAGCTCATGCACACAGAGGGAAACATTGTTGGTCTGTCTGCAGAGAATGGCTTTTTGGCTGCACAACACTCACAGAATGGACAGAGTTACTAATGGAAGATTCTTGTTTAATCCACATATTAACTGATAATATCGAGCACTTAATCTTTATCAAATGCACAACTGATCAGCTTCTTTTCTGCCAGTTTTAAGTTGACAGCTCGGACAGTTAAAACTCCTGTGAGGAACATACAAGATGTCCGCATTTTTGCGACACCTGTGGTCAAAGCAGGGAGAATGATTTCTTTGTTGATCTAGTTCTGTACATGTGTACGTAGTGCTTTCTGACAGAAAATCTCATTCTAAATCATTCAAATCTAAAAGGACTGATATGCAACTCATAATGAATCTTAAAATAAAAGGTTGTCTGGACAGTTTCCTGTTAATCTCCTCATCTTACACCTACCACTAGAAGTGACAGCCATATAAAATAACTTTAAAGAAATATTCAATCTTCCCTTTGATGATCGAGTTTGCTTTTGTATCTAACCAAGAGTCATTATTATTCATTTAAATCTCCTATAATATCAACCAAAAACTCCTCACACAAGCTTTCATTTCAAAAGTGTCTTAGCACCTGAAACTTAATGTCCCAAGTGGGGCAACACACAACTGATGACTAATTATTCTTAATGATAGAGAAAACTCTCTCCACTCCCTTGTAACGTTAAACAACTGGGTGCCGAATCCCAAAAAATGTTCAAACAAGAAAAACAATTAGGACAGCACTCCAAATTTGTATCGTTAATTTCGAGCGGACGCTCTTCTTCAGCGTATAACATGGCTTTTTTATTCTGCTCGAAACGTTAGTGTGGCAATTAAAAATACTAATTTGGAGTGCTGTCCTAATTGTTTTCTTGACTAATTATTCTTAACATATCATGTGATTATGAGAATGCCCTTAATCATAATCATCCCATAACAAAGCAAAGTTGTGAGACCACTTTGAGAAAATTTAAATCTAATTCTCTGCATCTCACTTTGGATTTTTCTGCATGTTTTGCACCAGTCAAAAGCCATGAATGACACAACAAAGATTATTTTACATCTTTATAGCCATTGTGAGTCCGTGCTGCAGTGATATTAGAAAAGAACCCAGACAGTAACAAAGAAAAAGTCTGGCAGTCCTGTGCTTCAACTTGAAGGGAACATGTAGTTTACTCTTACATAACTAAGGGATTTTTTTTGCTGTCATTTCCTTTCATCTTATCAAAACAGAATACAAATGTGCCAGTGTAAGAGAAAGATCAGTAAAGGTGAAGAGAATGTATAGATTTGAATGACTTAAGCGACTCAGTCTCTGTTCATAATATCAGCTCTCTTCATCCATCTGCAGAACTGTGTGTGCTTTAATTAGGTTTTGTTTCTTCTGCTGGTAGACTCTACAGACGCTGGCAGGCTTTGATATTCAAATGACTCCCTCAAACTCTGTTCTGGATTCCAATGAAGCAAGGGAGGGATGGAGGGAAAGTGGTGGGGAGGGAATGAAGAAGAGAAGAGGGAGGAGGGAACAGGTGGGGGAAAAAGAGCAAAAAAAAAAAAATGATGACGCTGTTATGGAGCTATATTTGGCTGTATTTTGTGGGAGCTCCTGTCTGTTTAATGGAGAGTATTCCAGCCCTGCGACCAGCTGGGAGGGAAGCCAGGGGAGTAAGGGAGGAGGAGTGGGGTGCTGATGGAGGGAGAGCACAAATCTGTTAAAATGAGGATTTGTGAAAGTTGATATGATAACTCACAGTTTCAGGTTTGGTCTATACTGTATGTTTGCTTTTGCTTTGTTGGATACAATTCTTGTCTTTTTCATTCAAAGGGTCAGAGGTTAAGCCAGTTGCCAAATAATTGTAATCTAGGTTCAAATGTTTTTGAACTGGATATTTTAGTTGTTTTAAGTTTTGGTTTTATTGTCTGCAATCACGGTTTGACTTGGGGTAGCTGTGGCGATATAAAGCGGGAAAAAAATAACCAATTACATATTTGATAGTCCATTTCTGATCTGTAAATGAAAACAGACCTTATCTATGAGGATTCTGAAATATTATGACTTTACAAAGGTACTCTGTGATCTGTTTTCCAATGCAAATAACATTAAAGAAAAGTAGAAAAAATTACTTTACATTTTACAACCAATGCTAGTGCTTGCTAGCAGCTGCCTAGCTGTGAAGTTCTGCTTCATGCTCTGCAGACAGTCAAAAGAGTGGAATCAAAGTACACTCTGCTAAACACATGATGACATCAGGTTTGAAACTCACCATGCATCACGTTATGGATTAAATGTTTTATCATATAGTGTTTTAATATGTACACAGCGTACTGCATATATGCAAATACTGTGTAATATGCTCATTTTGACCTGATAAAATCAGCCAAGGGATGTTTGGGTCAGGCTCTAGTATAAATATGTATACATCAGGTGAGCTAATTTATGTAAAAACTTATTTTATATGAACTCATTATCATTAAAGTTAGGATATGTTTTACAATCTTTGGATTTATTTATACAAAAGCAAGTTGAGCATGCAAATTTGAAACAAAAAAATATATTTTAAATGACACAGGTCCTACACTACTTCTGTAGACCAACACAGAGTCTCAAAAATGGATTAATTCAGTCTTATTATTTTATATAATCTGTACTCTTTTTGTTCTCTTATTTGACTCTCTGGACATTTGCCAACATCTGTTGAGTCAGGCTGAGTGTATAGACAACAAGTGCGTGTCCTGGATGTTGGTGTTGTTGCAGCTCTCACGCACATGTTGTTCCCCTGAGATGGCTGCTTTGGAAAGCTGCAAGAACTCACAGGTCCTTGCAGGCTGGATCACATGGCTTCAGGAGAGGACAGGCAGGTTCAGGTACAGGTTGAACAAAAAGGAGGGCATACAGAGAGACAGAGGCTGATCTATGGATCCAACTATTGGTTAGTTATTTCTCTAACTAGATCATGGATATGTATGCAGAATTTGCTGGAAGAATTCCAGTTTTTGTGTTGACAGTGTTCGTATACTCACTGTTCAGCAGGCTATATCTTTATGCAAGAAAACAGTCAGTGTGGAGAGCCAAAGGGATACAATGCCATCTTGCCGTGATGCAATCCCAGCTCCTAGTCGGAGGTCCTCTGATGTCAATTAATTTTTCAATAATCTCTAAACACACATCAGCATGACATCTACTTTTGATGTTGTGCCTCAACACAAACTCCATCCTCACTTCCCAAGTTGCTAGTCAGACTGTAAATATGGCAACACTCGGAAAATGAAGTCTTGCCCTGAAGTCCTTTGTTGCATACTTGCTGCTTGTATCAGACGCCCCGAAATGTTAGCTTTACTCCCCAGATACTGTTGTCAGACAATAGCTGATGGATTCAGAGATTGTTCCTGGAGTAATTCTGAACATGAAGCCACAGCTGCTTTAATGTGTCAGGTGGTTCATTTATTTCCTCTCTACCAGGGCTGTAACCGTTGTTTCTCTTATCTCCTCCATATTTTAGGGTTCAGCCGATTCCTACACTAGTCGACCCTCGGATTCCGACCTGTCCCTGGAGGAGGACCAGGAGGCGTCTCGGCGTGAAGCCGAGCGCCAGGCTCAGCTGCAGTTAGAGAGAGCCAAGGTTAGCCTGGGGGTCTAAGGTCAACGTTTGTCTTTAAACTTGCCTTCAGTACCTAAGAATAAGTATGCAAACAGGAGCGTTAGATTTTTTAAATGGTTGTGGATTCATAGGGATCTATTGCCCCAAACTTAATCTTCAGACAAACAATTGTGAGTATGGAATTGATAATGTCAATTGCCATTTTTCATGTGTATATTTTACCTTCTTCTCTGTCATCAGTCCAAACCGGTAGCATTTGCTGTGAAAACCAATGTGAGTTACTGTGGGGCCCTGGATGAAGATTGTCCAGTCCAAGGTGCCGCTATTAACTTTGAAACCAAAGACTTTCTGCACATAAAAGAAGTAAGAGGCTTTTAGCATTAAAATAATCACATAAAAAACAAATGCAAGCATAATTCCTGATTATTAAAGGTGTGTTTCCCTGTCATGTAGAAATACAACAATGATTGGTGGATTGGTCGGCTGGTGAAGGAAGGGGCGGACATCACCTTCATCCCAAGCCCCGTTAAACTTGAGGCCATGAGGATAAAGCAGGAGCAGAAAGCAGCAGCAAGGTCAGCAGTTACACAACTCAGAGAGATCTTTACATGTCTTTCATCACTCTCTGTATCTCTCGCTGTTGACCTAATTCCTCCAGCTTTCTGCGCAGCCTTTGAAAACTTTTTTTAGAACAACTTCTTGCTCATGTGTTGCTCTGTTTTGGAAGTCCTTCTCTCTAAATTGCACCCTGAGAGAATTCACGCATAATGAAGCTTTGCATTATGTTGCTCCACAGGAAAGGAGGAAACGCTTCATCCGGAGGCTGGAGGTCCACCCCTCCATCTGCAGGTAAGTTGTCCTGCTGCTGTGTCTGTCTGCTCTGCCTCTATGTGCTCTCTCGGGGTCCCATTTGCATAGCCTGCCATATCTAGGCCTAAATGCTCTCTAAAATGTGTTTTTAATATGTCCTTTTCCATCTAACTGAGCTTAATTATTACTTGAGATGACCAAAGATTGGCATGGCATGCATGATTTCTTTGTGAACACCCTCTTTCTTATTGCCTTAGCCTTCTTTTTAACTTAATGTTTAATGTGGATTCTTTTTATCCTAAAAGCCAAACAGAAGCAGAAACAGGTAAGT